>NC_074727.1:22104341-22206841 GCF_947242115.1 Biomphalaria glabrata
GCTCACATAGGTCTCATCAGCCACATGAGGATTCATAATACATCAGTGCATAGCCCTCAGCCCCCTGTGGTCATCATAGAAAAAAAATTATATTCTACAAATCTACAAGGACTGGGCGAGTTGGCCGAATAGCTTTAGAGCAAAGTGTTCATGAATTCGAGGTGATGACTAATTCTAAATATTCACTGTTTTTATAATAATCACATGAAATATTTTCTATGTACATCAGCGATTTAGAAAAAATAAAAAAAAGGTTCGATTTCAGACCATGCGGTATATAGGGCAGATGAAGTTTAGGTCATCTGTTTTTGTCACTCAGCCACCACGACCCCCCACATCATCGATTTAGTGAATCATTTATGCCACAATCCTTCGGTCACATTTTACTTTCTAAGATTATCAGAGGCCCAGGCAATGAGCCAAGGGTTTATAACATGTACAATCTTTTTTTTTTTGGCTTCGTAATGTTGCTACTGCGAAAGTGTAATGGAAATAAGCTCTCTGTCGGGGCTGTTATTAAGCCTTGGCTCTTTGCCCTGGCCTCTGATAATCTTTTAATATTTATATTGCATCTGCTCAAATACTCAAAAATTATGCAAGATTGTGATGCAACCCTAATTCATACACAGATCAATCGCAAGCTCCAGCCAAATTTACAGTTTTGTAAGGACAGGATAGAACGTTTTCCCAGCATTTGACGGGGAGTCTTCAAATGAAACACAAATGTGTGACACTTCTGGTACCATCTGGCTCTAACATTATGTTATTTAGTGTAAAAATCTAAATTGCATTAGGTATGGCCTAGGTCATAGAAAAGGTCAAATGTAGGCATATATTTATAAAAATAAATCGCCTAGGTTGATTAGATAAAGAGACCTTGGACGAAACCTTTTTTTTTATTTTCTTTCTTATCACGATTTTAAATATGACTTTATTTATTGATCAGGTAAATGTCACGATTTCTTTGTGTATATAAGTCTTGACCAATGGCCAGATAAAGCTAACTTTGCGCTCTTCAAGAACCATCGCTCACTTTGGTAAGTTGGATACAGCCACCATTAACTATTCTTAGACTTCCATTTTTCTAGGTATATTGACGGCTAGGCTTACTTGGATTTTCAGATATTACCAGAGTATGGCGTAATCAGATACTATTGTAATTTATTCCGAGATATTGCAACATTATTAGGCCTTATAGAAGTCAATTATATATTTAACACAAAAAATTTAGTAATCCATTTTTCTATTCATGTTTCTTTTTAAATTGTACTTTATTTTGTTTTTCAACTGGAGGCCAAATTATAAGGATAAGATATAATTGAAATGCGTTTCAATTTACTAATCTCAATTTTGGTAAAGATTTAATATGTATTACTTTTTCAACACTCATTCTCACATCACTGCTATTATACGAGACCTTTGTGGATGTCAGAAGTCCATTTCAGCGTTTGTTTTTTTAATTTTAAAATCACAACGGGTAAAGTTAAAAATTGGCCGTGGAATCTTTGTCTCCTATGTCTTCTGCACCAATCGCAAGATCTAAACAAGAAGCTTTATATTTACTAACCCATAGCCTGAAAGTAACTTAATATTTGTTTGAATGTCTATAGAATGGAAACTAAATTTCATATTTTAGTAGGTACTATCAAAATAAAAAAAAAAAACAATACGAAACGAAACAGTCATAATCAATTTGTTATTGAAACATACTGAGGAAAAAGTAACCAGAATCGGGATCAAACTTACGACTATTGCGTTATTAGCACGGCGCTAATTGGCTAAACAGCTAAAAAAAAAGATTCAAATTTATTTTTTAACTTGAGGTTTTGAGTTTTTTTTTTTTTTTTTTTTTTTTATGAAATCGTGAGCTAAAATTAGGAATCGATAAATACATTTAAAAAATCAATATCTTTGATTCCGTAGACTAAGGATGAGTGCAGAGTTTCACATGACCACCCAAACCCAGTTACGATTTGCATATTTTCATGCATTTCCGTTTGCTGTCTGTTTATATTTTCTTTCCGTCTTCTGCGCCAGTCTTCTATAATGGCTTTTCTTGGAGTCGCCAATGTTTGTCTTCCCCGTAGCCTTTGTGAGGGCTTTCCAACTTTCAGAGGCCATCTTCTGACAGCTATTTTCCTCTACGCCAGTGAATTGATAATAATTAATAAAAAAATGTCCATCAAGTATTAAGAGCTAAATGTCTATTTTAAAAAAGTTACCATCTAATATATAAAGCACAAAGTAAGGCGTATGTCTGTATGTCCCGCATAGAAATCAAAACCGTTTGACCAATCTTGATAAAACTTGGCATACATGTTCCTTAGGTCATGGCAGAGACAGTATTGTATCTTTAATGTCCTACCACAACCGGGGGCCCTAAACATAAACTACCTAAATTTATCTCTATTAAAAAGCGAAACGTTTAGACAAAGCGGGTAAACCGGCCCCGCCTGGCCTCGGGTCATATTCGGCTAGTAATTAATACATGTATTTGTATATCTACAGGTAAAATGTTCCTACTCTCACTTCTCTTTGTGGCTTCGGCCTCCGCCATCGTCCTCAGACCTCTAGGGGTTCAGGTGAACGAGAGGGAGATTTGCGTCCCTGTTTTTGGCATTGCTTCCATCTGTGCTGACCCACACGTCAGCGGCAAGAGAGAGGACCAAGACATTTGCGGCCACATTCTGGGTGTTGAGATCTGTGGAGACCCAACCATCAGTGGCAAGAGAGAGCAAAACTTCGACCTCGCCGAGATTGTTGCCAACATTGGAAAGGTCGTCCACGTCATTGATGGATTCGTCTCTGGCACAGCCAAGAGAGAGCTCTGCGTTCACATTCTCGGTGCTGAGGTCTGCGGAAACCCAACAGTTAGCGGCAAGAGAGAGGAGCAGGATGTTTGTATAACCATCGCTGGTGTCAAGGCTTGTGTGTAAATTATGTAACTTTAATGCTGGTGAATTTATGCTATTAAATATTTAGCTTAAAAATACTCATTTTTGTTTATATTTTATTTTATTACAAAGTGTATCAACTTTGTCTGTTTGGTACAAATCTTATACACGTTATTTCGCCCACTTCCCATTCTCGGAGAAAGCTGAAAATTTGCACCGTTATTCATTGTCAAAGACAATACATGAATAAAAAAAACATTTAAAAAAACAAAAAAAAAACAAACTTAGTTAATTACTAGTAATTAATTAATATTTTATAAATAAAAGAGAGATAACCTTAATCTTCTTTCCCTAATTTAAGCTTTGTATTGAAAAAAAATATTTTTTTTGGTTGTATAATCCAAAATTCTTCCCTGTCAACTGGGCTTTACTTATTTTTTTTAACTTTTTGTTTGAAACGTTTTAACGATATTTTTTTTTTTAAGTTTGGTATTTTCACACTTATAATCTGCTCTTTTTTTTACAATTTGTTTTTTTCCAAGAGTCTGTTTACATTCTTTGAGAGATAAGATACAATAAGAGAGAAGAGTAACAAAAAAAAAACAACAAAAACAAAACGATAGGAAAAAATGGTTTGGTGATATAATTGAAAATTTGAAAAAAAAAACAAACATAAAAACCCAAATTAGAGTGGGATGAGTTTAGAAAGAAATAAACAGAAGTAATAATGTCAAGGACGAGATATTGGTGGTTACCATTGCCAACTAAATAATACAAATTACTTTGGGCTGCATGCGAAAGAGTTTTAGATTTTTTTACCAGTGCTGATGAGTGCGAAAAATGTTATTAAAAAATTATTGCTTACCAAATCATCTAAATTCCTTACACCGGATACAAAAAGAAAATTTTATATGTATAAACTAGCTAAAGTGAATTAAAATCTACAAATGGTTTAAAAAAAATATACAAGCACAAGATAAAGTTATTAAAAATAAATACTACCATCTTATTAAGATAATATATGCGCTCAAAATTTGTATAATACATTTTTTAGCGGCCCCCGAAAAGGGGAAAAGACGCTATTAGTTTTGTGTGGAATGTCTGTCCGTCCGTCTCGTTTAGATATAAGAATTTAGAAGAGAAAATGAAAATCATTCATCATGATATTTTAGATCATTCAAAGTTCTGATGCAACGGCTACTTTTTTCTTTTCGAAAGTGAACCATTTAATTTTAAATTAATTTTTAAAATTATGTATGCAAGCAGATTTTTCAAAATAATACACCACTTTTAAATGAAAAACTTCAGGGGAGGTAAGTTATTTAAAAGGTCACAGACTTCTTCATTAATAACTCAAGCTTCATTCATATATTCGCGCATATAAGGTAACAATGGAAAAAGTGTGAACGGATCATTATAAAATATATTTTCCATTCAATGAGTTATTACTGATTGAAATGTTAAAAATAATTTTGATACAAACTTCGTTGTAATTATACATTTTAAAAAAACTTACTACTTTTATAGCTCGCATTATACACTTGTCAGTCTATATAAAACTAAATAGAGACCAGATCTAGATATATTTTTAATTATATTATAAATGTATTAATAGTTTGAACAAAATTTTAATTACTAAGGCAGTAACTTATCTTCTGACAGTTTTGGGGTGCAGGTTTATTTATTATGTAAACAGTAGTATCACATTAAGAAGTGAACCGAATACGAACAGTATAGCCATATGAGACCTACACCATTACCTGGTACCAAAAGGCCTACACTTCCCGATCAAAACATTGGCCTAGGTCTAGCAAGTTTTTAAATTAAACGTGTAAAGTCATACGAATTCTAGTCTAGATCTAGATTCTATATCAAGATTCTAGATTTAGATATAGTTCTAGATCTAATCTAGCTCTAGTTATAGATCTGGACTTAGATCTGTTTCTGGATCTAGATATAGATCTATTTTTAGATCTAAATCTATAGTTCTAGACATGGGCATAACTAGGGATTTGGGGGCCCGGGGGGATTGACCTCTTTGGGGGCCCCTTGCATTTTGACATTCGACATATGACATGAGATAATGTACGCAAAAATATATAAGCCCCAAATCAAATTGGTTCAGTATATCAGTAAACTTACCAAAAAGTAATCAAGACTCTTTTAATGAATAATACCGTTGTTTATTAGTTAAATAATGCAGCAAAGACATCTATAACATCAACTACATCGATACTTTGAGCACACGTAATTCCCATATGAAGCCTGTTTCCTCAATATGTCTATTGGTGATTGTATTACTGGTTTGTTGATGAAAAGTGGTCGTGTATCAATGACTTCATTGAAAAAGCGATTTTCCATTTATTTCATCATACAAACAGGAAAAATAGCACAGTTTGTCATAAGCGTGTCTTCATCTAACAGGTGTCTTGGTTCAAGTAGAAACCCAAAGGTATCCATTTTCTTTCCAGCCTTTGGAATCTGCCCTTCATCTCCATATGAAATCTGTCCAGCACTTCTGTCGCAACACGTTTGAATGGCAGTTTTATTGACAGTCCTACATTAGAACTCAACTTCCCATCAAGTCTTTTCTTTCTTCTGATTGTTTTGATTACAGGGAACCCATAGTATTCACTACCTTATTTTGCTTTTTCGATGGATTGGGTTTTTGTCAGTTTCTCATCATTTTGCAGAAAGCATGAAAGGGTAGGCCTACTAATTTCTTTAGCAGCTTCCCGTATATGCAGTCCAGACTTTTGTAGTTTCTTCTGAACTATATTAATTGGGCGCAAGAGCTTTGACCAGAATTCCAGATAGGCAAAACATTCTTAATTTTCCACTGCATGAAGAAGATTCTGATTCTGTGCTAATATTATAATGGTATTACGTCATTGTTGGTTGTTTATGTTTTGTGCGAAAGCAAAAGGATTCAGAGCATACAAAAGTGGGAAAGATCCATATCTCGTTATGCTCAAGTATAGAAATATTCCGATAAGTGGACTGCCGTATTCACCATCACAACTGCTGACGAGTAGAAGACTCAGGGAATCATTCCAACTGATCCCAAACTATTGAAACCATCGGTAGCTGAAAATGCAGAGACATTACTCAACGACCGACAGATGAAAAGCAAAGTGAAATACGATGCAAAAGCAAGACTACCTAAAGATTACTCTGTCGGAGAGTTCGTCTAGGTCAAACATGTCAGAAAGCAGTTGTCATAAAAAAACATTCAGCACCCAGATCTTACATCATAAAGACAAACGATGGAAAAACATACTTTTACATAAGAGTTTCGATGAAGACATCTCTGGGTACTATGATACCGATGAAGACAATGAACTGCAAACTGTTGGAACAAACGAAACAGACAGTTATAGACCAACGTCTAGAGAACTTGTTGTGCCAGTCAAGACAACCAGAAGTGGACGAATTGTTAAAGTTCCTAGTAGACAGGGCCGGCCTAAGGCCACTGCAGCCTATGCGGTCGCAGTGGGCCCCGCGCTTTCATAGGCCCCGCGCTAATTCTAAGTGTACATTATTAAATTAAACCATTATAACGTATATAAAATAACAGGGTTTTCGCGACCTTCTGATTTTCCAGAGCCTCCAGGAAATCTCATGAAAAGGCAAAATATAAGATAAAGTCCTGAACTTTTTTTGAATTTATTCAAATCTCCTAAAGAATAGACGAAATTGACATTTTGGGGTGCCAACATGGGCGTAGCGAGGATGTTTTTTCGGGTGGGGGGGGGGGGGGGGGGGTTGGGGGAATCCCCCCCCCAGCGAAATTTTCTTTTTATATGTATTTATGTGTGTGTGTGTACATAATCTTTATTGCATTCTGACTCTTCATTCTTATGGAAGACGTTTATTGTGCCCTAGAATAGGTTCTTCCATGAGTTAGTGGAAAAATTGTAGATTCCCCGCAAATACTAGCAAGGGGGTCTGGGGGAGCGCTAGGAGCTCCCCCAGCGCGGGGCGAAGCCAGGCACTATTTCTGATATTGAAAGCCAACAAAATGCATATTCTAAGGTATCTACAGTGCATTTTCCTGCTATTAAAAAGTTTTATTTCAAAAACCTAATGTGCTATTCTTACTGACTTATACCCTCCCGCGCCGTTTGGCGCATTTGCTGTCAAGCTGTTTCCATAAAATTGTAGATTCCCTGCCATTACTAGCAATGGGGTCTGGGGAGCGCTAGCGCGGGGCGAAGCCCCGCCGCCAAGCACTATTTCTGGTATTGAAAGCCAACAAAATGCATATTCTGAGGTATCTACAATGCATTTTCCTGCTATTAAAAAGTTTTATTTCAAAAACCTAATGTGCTATTCTTACTGACTTAGACCCACCCGCGCCGTTTGGCGCAATTGCTGTCAAGCTGTTTCCATAAAATTGTAGATTCCCTGCCATTACTAGCAATGGGGTCTGGGGAGCGCTAGCGCGGGGCGAAGCCCCGCCGCCAAGCACTATTTCTGGTATTGAAAGCCAACAAAATGCATATTCTGAGGTATCTACAATGCATTTTCCTGCTATTAAAAAGTTTTATTTCAAAAACCTAATGTGCTATTCTTACTGACTTAGACCCTACCGCGCCGTTCGGAGCATTTGACGTCAAGCTGTTTCCATAAAAATCTGTCACTGGTAATGTCTAAAGCCTCTTCCCACCTGCCATGAGGACCTCAATGAATGAGTGGCGTCAAGTTGTACTAGGATATCATTGCAACTCTTCTTATGCGTAATCCATGTCCCGCAAACCTCATGCGTCGCTCTCTCACTATCTTACTAAAGGGTCGACTCCCAGTTCGGCATAGGATTTCCTTGATTTAAACCCAATCTCTATAACGGACTTCTAAAATCTGTCTTAGCCATCTTTGTTGAGCCACTGTACATTTAGTATTATTCAATTTCGGTAGATGACTATTCACTGCAGTTTATTAAGGGAGCCCTGCCACTGATAAAAATGTGTAACTTTTCTTGAATACGCTCTTTGAATTAAGTGACTGTAGTTTGCTTTAGATTTTATATCCAAAAGAGAAGTTTTATCGCCAAAATCATCTGTTGGGGGTTTTCCACCTCAAAATGCTCTGTAGGGGGATCTTTAACTCAAAACCATCTGGAGGGGTTTTAAACTTTAAACAAACGCCATCTGTAGAAGAGGGGTTTAAACTCAAAACCCCCGATTGGATTGGCTACGCTCAAATAATTTTAGTGTGTAATTTGCTTTTTTTTTTATATTGAAGAGGTATTTTTTAGCATTAAACCCCTCTGAATGGGGGTTTAAACTCAAAACCCCTTTTGGCAACGCTCATAGCATTTTGAGTGCGTAATTTGCTTTTTTTCTTACACTGAAGATGTATTTTTTAGCCTCAAACTCCCCTGGGGGGGGGGGGGTTAAACTCAAAACCCCTTTGGCTGCGTTCATAGGGGTAGGGGTTTTAAAACTCGAACCCCCCTGGTAGGGGGTTTTAAACTCAAAACCCCCTGGTAAGGGATTTTAAACTCAAAACCCCATTGGTTGTGCTGAGGCAATTGATGGTTTAGTATTAAAATCTCACCTAAAATAAACAAAATCAAAGCAAAAAATCATTCACTAAATTCCGATCCCCCCCCTCCCAAGGGGGGGGGGGGATTTCATTTCGGGGGGAGGGGGTTTGAACCCCACCCACCCCCCCTGGCTACGCCCATGGGTGCCAATAAATAAAAAAAAAGTGGCATTGCGAGCTTTCATTTGATAAAAACTTATTGCTAATACGAAAGTAGGCCTATTTTCTAATTAAAAAGAATAATTTTGACATTATGCTTATCCCTACCCAGACTAGGCCCGCGCGATCCGTTTCGCATAGGGCCCCGCAAATGCTAGTAGATATCACTCTTAAGAACTTTAAAAGGAAGGGTGTGATAATAACTTCAAAAGGAAGGATGTGCTAATATTATATGATATTACGTCATTGTTTTTTGTTTATGTTTTGTGCGAAAGCAAATGGATTAAATGGAAATAAAAAGAGAGCTTCCATTGGATTGAGGAAAGATGAATAGAGGGGCAATAACTTCAGTGTGAAGTTTAATTCTGAAATTATAGACGCCACACCAGAATAATGGACTATCTAGCATTATTAAGAATAACTTTTAGATCTGTTATACTAGATTCTGTAAATTTTGCTTCAAGGTTAATTAGTGTAGCCATAAAATACTCGCCATTTAGATCTATTATTAGTAAATGTAACAAGATACCTGGAATTCGCTGCATATCATGCAGTTTTATTCATGGCAACAAAGTTTAAAATGTAAAACAAACTTTAACAAAACTTTAAAAAAACTTTGATCTCTGTGGGAAAAAATATTTTTAAAATGTCAACAAAGTCAACGTACTGATAGACCTAGATCTAGATTTAGTCTTTGTGATAAATTTAATCCATAAATGTTGAAAAAAAAAAAAAGACTCCCGTTGACACTATTTGTCAATCAAATATATTAATTTATGTATTTACAAATAAATTTCGGACACCCATTTGGGCCCCCTCCCCTAGGTGGGGGCCAGGGGGGATTTTAAAATTCTCCCCCCCATCCCCCCCTTAGTTACGCCACTGGTTCTAGATCTAGAACTAGGTCTAGATCTAGCTAGATGACAAATAGCATTGGAGATATTAATTTTTATTTAATAGGGGAAAGTCTTGTCCAAGCTAGCTCTCTACCTAAGCCTAAAGCCTAAAGTAGATCTTTTTTTTTTTCGTGTTGCCAATTTATCTAATTTTGTAAGAACAATAAATCTTTTTTAGTTTCTCTTTATTACATGTAATATATTATTAATTTTGAATGCATGGATAATGTTTGTAATTATAATTTTAAAAAATATAAGTGTACGCTAAATGAATATATGGCGATGCTGTGGCTGAGGGGTAAAGCACCTAGAGCCGGAAGTCCCGTGTTCGAATCCTGATGAAGACTCTAAGTGGACCACTTCGGGGGCTGATTTTGAGACTTTGTTTCCACACAAACTGTCTTTGTAACCTTGTTTTCATTAAGTTTTTTTTTAGTGGTCCAAACGTTCTGGTTTACTAATTAGAAATGTATTGAAAACATCTGTGTATGAACTATTTAGTTCCCAAGATACATATGTGAACCATGGTTGAGAAAGGACTTTATTTTGTAGGCCATAGATCTAGACCATAAAAACAACTGATTGTGTTAAAGCAATCTCAACATTACTTGAAACTAAATAATTTTTCGAAGAACTGAAATCATTAATTAGAACTAATTAAGGCATTCACGCTACAGTGTCGTTCGGTCGTCTCGATGGTCAAGGGTTCATACAATGGCATTCCCCGTCGTCCTGTGGGAGATTTGGGCTAGAATGTACATCTTCAACTCTGAAGAAACATCCGAAACATCTAAAACATTTTACAACCATACTTTTAACCACAAAATTCTAGTATCGCTTTAACTCTTTATCCTGCCCCCCCGCCCCCCCCCCCAAAAAAAAAAATCCTACATACAATATGTAACTATTCTTCGACCAAAAATGTGATATACGCAGTGTTACTCTCTCCCACAAAGACCTTTAACCCCCGAATTTATATCTAAGTTTTTTCCACCCAGCCGTCATAGATTTGCGTGAATATATAGTTCTGTGAATAATATGCCATTCTATTTAAATTCCGCTAAATGGTATTGCATTATTTCCAAACTTTGAAAACTAAAGATCATTACTTTTCTAAGACAGAGCGATTTTCCTAGATTCGTGGCGACTTCCCATACAGTATTACTATCTTTGAAGCCCCGAGTTGGTAGTGTCATGTGGTGCAGTTTGCAGAGAGCCTCGATAGTGAGAGTCATTATTGTAGCCATTTTTAGGAAATAACGAACATTAAAATCAAATTTTATTAGAATGCTTGCGATACACGTTTCTGGTTCTCAAATTGTTTTCTCTTTCATCATTCAATCAAACAACCCACAGCCCCAGAATATAGAGCATGCACAAAATAATTTTAGGCTCATCAGTTGTAGCCTTCTCGTCTGCTAGTATTACAACGACTCCTACCCCCCCCCCCATCTAAATTTAGACAACTCACACTATTTTCAAAAGAAACTTCCCTCTTCTTTCTTTACAATGCCCATTTTGGCCCATGTATCTTCTAATAGAACAGCTTACACTGTACACACACAAACAAACAAACCACACACACATCTTTTGCCCATCAATTCCAGAATCGCATGAAATGTTTTTGTTTAGTTTGACTTGAATCTTTGATAATATTATTATTATTCTGAGGAATAGTAAGCATTACAACGACATGGCCAAACGACTCCTGTATGGCCAATTAAAGGAAGGAAAGCGCTCACAAGGCAGACAAAGGAAACGCTTTAGGGACACCCTCAAAGTTTCTATGTTAGCGTTCAGCATAATCCCAGCCACCTGGGAGACAGAAGCACGTGACAGAGCGTCATGGCGTCGCGCTGTGAAAACTGGCGCTCAAATTGCCGAGGACAAGAGAATAGCGCTGGCAGAAGAAAAGCAGGCTAATGACACTAGCTCCAGCTGGAATAACTTGCCGGTGTGCAGCTGAACATTCCGGGCTCACATAGGTCTCATCAGCCACATGAGGAGGCACAAAACCCCAGCGCAAAGCCCTCAGCCCCCATGGATGACAAAATTGGCCATCATTGAACCACGATGGACGAACTATATATAATATCTTTTTTGGACTCCTATAAAAAGTCGTCATCCCAAAGAACAAAATTTATTTCCCTCCCCCTTTAGTTTTTCCTCCCTCAATCGAAAGTCCAGTGACGCCAAGTTTTAAACAAAGCACAACCTTTTGTGAATGACACAATGCCCCCCCCCCCCCCCCCCGCATATAGCTCTAGCTTGCCCGTAAAGTTAAGAAGTCCTAAAAGATACATTATTTAGGCTACGCTCATCCCGTTGAAAAAAATTCAAAGAAGAAACATCGCTATTTATTCCACTTTTTACGTATGTTTTGTTTTTTTGTGAGACATACATCTAAACTTTACATCTAGACTCTATTTAGAGACGCACCTTTTTTAGAATAACCAATATATATATATTGTTATGACATGATTAGGATTTAGTTATTTGTTTCTGGAATAGGGGAAAAGTTTAACTTAGCGACGATGACGTAAAGTTTGTTAAAAAAAAGAACGCTCTAGGATTTGATAGAGACAAGACGTTTTTCCTATGTCAGCAAGAATAAGAAGTAGTTTACGGACATAGTTGACATCGGACGATTCCCTTCTTGATCATTAAACCTATTTGTTGACCAACATCAGCGTCGACTATATATCTTTATTGTTTCGGCCTTTCGCCGGTGTTCCAGATTTAGCTGAAGGTTACAGCCTGTTTATTTCATTGTTTGCATTCGACACCGCGGAAGAGCCATAACAATATATATTGTTACGTTTTTCTCTATCAGGCCTTCTGTAAACACTGCTAAACACAACAGCACATCTAACACAAGAACTTGACAACAAGAGCTTCAATAAACATGGTGGCGGTTTATTTACAATTACGTGAAAAGCCAATACAACACAATTGGCCACATCAAATTCAAATGCTTTCTTGTACAATAGAACTGCCTACTAAACACAAGTCTTTCTCTGTCTAGTTCTAGAATCGTACAGCTACACTTTCAAGGACTCACTTTGTAGCACACAGTCCTTACGGCTTGCTGTCCTGGACTCTACTGTCTATTGTTACACATTGTCGCTAGTCCGTGAAGGCTCTCGATCACATGACCACAACATGGGTCATATTTGCGTGAACTAGCAGTTATGTCCCTTGTTCAACAGCCCTTGACCTGTGTGATTGGCCTGAATCATGTGTGTCAGTAGGCCGCACACACATTAACCCTTTCAGTCCGCCACTAGGGTTATAACAATATGTATATATATATATATATATATATATATATATATATATATATATATATATAATATATATATATTAACTAACACATTCACAATTTTCGTAGGTCCTTATATTCACTATGATATATATATTTTTTTATTATTTTTACAAAGCTAATATCAACTCACTAAGTCTGTCTGCCCGTCTGTCTAGTAAAACGTTTGTACACAATATTTCTCTCACACCATTCTCGGATAATTTGAAATTTCACACAATTATTCATTGGCATAGACAAGACAGTAATCAATAAATAATAAACCAATTAGTCAATTCATTGCTGATAATGAATTATTTTGTTTGGTAACAGCAAGGAAATTAATCCTTCAGTATTCATAGAAAAAGCTAAAATATATAGGGTCACTTCCCCTTACATAATTGAACACGTTTTTTCTCCCACATCTAACAAATATTAATCATAATAAAAAAAATTAACCAATTAGTATATAGATTATTGGTAATTAATTATTTTGTTTGATAAAAAGGGAAGTAACTTATACATTTTTGAGAGATATAGTTGTAACTGCGAAGTTCATTTACTTAGATAATTTTTTTAAAGTATTTTTTATATTTCGTTTTAATGATTCATCTGTCATCAACCATGAATAATTGTTTCAACTTTCTCGTATTATAGAAATAAGGAGAAATAACATACATTAGATTTTGACCAGATAGACGGAGTGACTTTATATAAGGTCAGCATAGAGAATAAATTGGAAGAAGAAAACTATCAAAATAAATAGTTCTAAAATAACACAAAGAATAAGAAAAAAAATAGATTGATGTTTTAAAATTTAATTGAATATGTGTACTACATTTTTATGTAATGATGAAGTCAAGTCTATTGGGGTTATTTGGATCTAGCCTTGGCTCCAGCAATTGTTACACAAACATCTTGTCAACATCTTTCTTACCTTTAATGGTTGTTTTTATTCGCAAACATTTACACCAAAAATATAAACACGAAGGTCATTTTTTTCTATCTTGGCAGCTGTCCCTAAAGCAAATTGACTCCCACTATGAATGACTTTACAAATGTTGGCAATAATCTAGGCTAGATTATAGGTTCACATATTTTATTACCGTTGACTGTCCAACAAAGTGTTGTGTCAAGACTCTGTTCCTCTCTCTTGATTATAGGTCCACATATTTTATTACCGTTGACTGTCCAACAAAGTGTTGTTTCAAGACTCTGTTCCTCTCTCTTGATTATAGGTCCACATATTTTATTGCCGTTGACTGTCCAACAAAGTGTTGTGTCAAGACACTGTTCCTCTCTCTTGATTATAGGTCCACATATTTTATTACCGTTGACTGTCCAACAAAGTGTTGTGTCATGACTCTGTTCCTCTCTCTTGATTATAGGTCCACATATTTTATTATCGTTGACTGTCCAACAAAGTGTTGTGTCAAGACTCTGTTCCTCTCTCTTGATTATAGGTCCACATATTTTATTACCATTGACTGTCCAACAAAGTGTTGTGTCAAGATTCTGTTCTTCTCTCTTGATTATAGGTCCACATATTTTATTACCGTTGACTGTCCAACAAAGTGTTGTGTCAAGACTCTGTTCCTCTCTCTTGATTATAGGTCCACATATTTTATTACCGTTGACTGTCCAACAAAGTGTTGTGTCGATATCCTGTTCCTCTCTCTTGATTATACGTCCACATATTTTATTACCGTTGACTGTCCAACAAAGAGTTGTGTCGATATTTTGTTCATCTCTCTTGATTATAGGTCCACATATTTTATTACCGTTGACTGTCCAACAATGTGTTGTGTCAAGACTCTGTTCCTCTCTTGATTATAGGTCCACATATTTTATTATCGTTGACTGTCCAACAATGTGTTGTGTCAAGACTCTGTTCCTCTCTCTTGATTATAGGTCCACATATTTTATTACCGTTGACTGTCCAACAAAGTGTTGTGTCGATATCCTGTTCCTCTCTCTTGATTATAGGTCCACATATTTTATTACCGTTGACTGTCCAACAAAGAGTTGTGTCGATATTCTGTTCCTCTCTCTTGATTATAGGTCCACATATTTTATTACCGTTGACTGTCCAACAATGTGTTGTGTCAAGACTCTGTTCCTCTCTCTTGATTATAGGTCCACATATTTTATTATCGTTGACTGTCCAACAATGTGTTGTGTCAAGACTCTGTTCCTCTCTCTTGATTATAGGTCCACATATTTTATTACCGTTGACTGTCCAAAAATGTGTTGTGTCAAGACTCTGTTCCTCTCTCTTGATTATAGGTCCACATATTTTATTACCGTTGACTGTCCAAGAAAGTGTTGTGTCGATATCCTGTTCCTCTCTCTTGATTATAGGTCCACATATTTTATTACCGTTGACTGTCCAACAAAGAGTTGTGTCGATATTCTGTTCCTCTCTCTTGATTATAGGTCCACATATTTTATTACCGTTGACTGTCCAACAATGTGTTGTGTCAAGACTCTGTTCCTCTCTCTTGATTATAAGTCCACATATTTTATTATCGTTGACTGTCCAACAATGTGTTGTGTCGATATCCTGTTCCTCTCTCTTGAATATAGGTCCACATATTTTATTACCGTTGACTGTCCAACAAAGAGTTGTGTCGATATTCTGTTCCTCTCTCTTGATTATAGGTCCACATATTTTATTATTGTTGACTGTCCAACAATGTGTTGTGTCAAGACTCTGTTCCTCTCTATTGATTATAGGTCCACATATTTTATTACCGTTGACTGTCCAACAATGTGTTGTGTCAAGACTCTGTTCCTCTCTCTTGATTATAGGTCCACATATTTTATTACCGTTGACTGTCCAACAAAGTGTTGTGTCGATATCCTGTTCCTCTCTCTTGATTATAGGTCCACATATTTTATTACCGTTGACTGTCCAACAATGTGTTGTGTCAAGACTCTGTTCCTCTCTCTTGATTATAAGTCCACATATTTTATTATCGTTGACTGTCCAACAATGTGTTGTGTCAAGACTCTGTTCCTCTCTCATGATTATAGGTCCACATATGTTAATGCCGTTGATAACGCATGGCTGTATACTTCTATCCTGTTCCTCCCTCTTACAAATATTTGTAATTTCAGCAGCTTCTAAACAATATCGGAAACAACCTAAATATGGTGATAACAAACAGAATTAACTAGTTAATAAGTCAATTACAATTTTAAATATTAAAAATATAAAGAGAAATACAGTTAACAAATTGTTTGTGGTGCTCCAAACGTCCAACAGACTAACATAGGTACAATAAATAAATAAGTGTATAAATCTATATCAATCTATCTATCTATCTATCTATCTCTCACACACTATCTAGCTATCTATCTATCTATCCATCCATCCATTCATCCATCCATCCATCCATCTATCCTACTTAAAACAAAATCCAGGGCTTATCACCCTTTTGCTAATTATTCAGTGGAAAGACAAAAACTAAACGAACATCCGTTACGCATAAAGCGTGTAATTTAAACGTGCAAGGTGAACTCGAGAGCTACGGGTATCTATCTACTACACTACACTAAAACTACACTACACTACACCTTTACTGGATTTAGAAGGCACTACGTCTAATTAGACGAATGCATAGCTGTTGACGTCATGAGCAAAAGGAGGATTACCAACGTATATTTTATCGGCCAAAGATTGAAAAAATTGCTGTAAACCAGTGATGCCCAAACTACTGCCCGCGGGCTAGATCCGGCCCACGACGTGTTTCCATCCGGTGTCAAGCGACTGACGAGAAAAAAGAGACAAGAAATGAGTGAAATGAGTCCACGGTAAGGACAAGTTACATAGCTGCTCAAAGTATGAGAAATGATGCGTAAAAAAAAATGCTTTCTAGCAGTGGTGAAAGAATTAGTCCTGGGTAAAAAAAAGCAGTTAACGCATTGCAAAACTAAATGACAGAGCAGCAGATTTTGAAATGTTTTCTATTGCCACTGAGGATTACTCCAATAGATCTGCAACTGGAATTGATTGACTTACAAAGCCAGACATCCCTGTTTGAGAAATTTAGAGCGATGCAGACAATTGATTTCTTCGCCGTGTTGCCTGATGAAACTTTTCAAATTTCCGAAATGAAGTGTTAAGGACGATCACAAAGTTAACAACCACTTCACTGACAAACCTTTCAGTAATAAAACGGATGAGACTCATCCTACGTAATCGCCCTACGTGTTTATGTAGGCTTAGTAGCGCTACAGGTTTCTAATAAAACTATTTAAAATGGAACTATTCTCTATTTCATTTTTTAAAATCTATTCGATGATGTGGCCAGCGACACGAGTATCGGAAATGAAAATGGCCCACCGGGCGAATAAGGTTGGGAACCACTGCTGTAAACTGTAATATTGTCCCCTATTGTTGTTCACTGACTATGTATGTGTGTTTATACATAGGGTTAGGGTTTGCATGGAGTTTGGGCTAGAATTTGGGGAAACAATTGCCTGCTCAATTTGGGTCTTCCATTCTGAAGATGTACATAAATTTTCAATGCTTCCTCTATTTTGAATACATAGTACAACCAAAGTAGCTTGATATTTACATAGTACAGGCTAGGAATGGATCAGCCAAAATTGAGTTTTGACTTATGTCTTCGTTTGCACTTTTATTCCATCATTACTGTTTGATTGTGGTTAACATACCATTTCATAAACAATGTTACTACCTGTTGTCATACAGGGGGCAACACCTTGTTCCTCTCTTGTTAAAGCAGATCCTCCAACGAATCCGTGCATGACCTGGACGACTTCCTCCATGCTGGCCACAATCTTTGACAGGTTGAGATCTTCATCTCTTTTGATTCCAGGAACACATGTTTCAATACCATTGATGTAATAGCAGTGAAATATTCTTTTTTCCTTTTCATTTCTTTTGCCACTAATGGATGGATCTCCACAAATTTCGACTTCGCCTACGTGGAAACAAATGTTCTGCTCCTCTCTGATGGCCGAGGACGAAGCGATAGCGATCAGTGTCAAAACTAGGAGCTTCATTTTCTCATCTGTTGAAATCGAAAACATTTTGTTAAACGCATGGCATGTACAGTCTCGCTAATCAATGATACATAGGGTGATCGGGCACGACATGGCCTAAATTGTGCCGATGTGCCAAAAAACACAAAACTCAAACTCAGACTTTTACGGTGATCAACAAAAATGACAACTTGGCATCTTTTATTTATAAAATGTTCAATTTAAAACTCTTTAGGGATATTTAGCAAATGAAATAGGAATATGGTTTATAGTTGGATTGACTGTGAATTGACCAGAAAACAATATATATATATGTAAAAAAAGTTCCCCTGTATTCTGAACTCAGAAATGCTTTTTCTTTCTGAGGTATAAAAATCCCAGTATCCCGCTATTCTTCTAACAAAAAAATAAAACTGCACATCGTTGGACTCCAGCGACTCGTTTTAAAACAGATCAATTGTTGGAACTATTTAAATGTTGGTGAAATTCGACCTTTAAACTAATCCACGTTAATCAAATTTGGTAACTTTAGTTGGCATTAGTTTTTTCTCAGACAATTGTTTGAATATTCTCGTAAGTCTTCTGGCTACACCCTCTATATTTCCTACATTCCATAACAGAATATAAAGTTTTTTCTTATTGAAATTTTCACTCGAGGGTCTGGATTTGGAAAGGAGTGTTTTATATTTACCTATCTTTGGGTTATCGCGCAACCAAAAACTACAGTAATGTCTGATGTTACTTTATACCAGTGTTTCTCAAATTTTTTCTAATGACGACCTTACAGAATATAAAAACAATAATGTTCCCACCCCATTAGCCAGCTAGGAAGCATGGGCTCAATAATTCCCACCATCATGTAATAGGTGTCTTCTCTGAGCACTAGAAATTCATTCTCCTGGCATTTACAGAGCAATGTTTCTTCTAATAAAGAAGAGTGATGGTCAAATTATAATTAAAACAAGTAACATATAAATTTATTAAAAAACAAGATTACAAAGAGAGTTTGTGTTACACAAACTCAGAGGCAGCCCCCGTCTAAGTCGGATCCCTGTCGGATCTGCATATTCGCAAATAATATTCAAGAGGTGATTTAATTTTGATGTAAAATGTTTTACACGTTTCGGATGTTCCTTCAGAGTTGAAGATAATTACTTCCTAGTCCAAACCTCCCGCAGGACGACGGGGGATGGGAGCGGGCAGGGTTTGAACCCTGGGCCATCCATAAATCTGAACGACAGTCCAGCGCGCAAACCGCACGACCAGGCAGCCATCCGATGGTCAAAAGTAATAATGTTTCAAAGATTCATTTGCCGTAAATTTAAATTTAATAAAAAATAGTAGATTAGTTTTAGTATATTAAAACATTACAATATTGATCAAAACGTTTGGAAATGAAAATCTACACTTTTTTTTACACTTTAAGTTTAGAAATTGAAATTCTACATCTTAATCTAGTCTATTTTAGTCTAAACTAGATCTAGAAATTCTAGATCTAGACTCTAAAATAATTTTAATTAGATTATAAATCCAGATCTAGATATACTGTAATAAAAATCTAGATCTAGTTTAAAAAATCTAGATTAGATCTAAATCAAGATATCATTCCTTTTTTAAACGCGAGTCACATAACGAGGCTTAATAAACATTACTATGCCGAGTTCTTTTTTCATTTCGTTTGAAGAATTTATTCCATATAACGTCAGAGGGAAAAAAACACTACGTCACACGGCCTAGCTAGACTAAAAATCGCCTTCATCATTACGAGCCTTTTATCGAGTGTTCATAGACATTGGTGCACCGAGTGCGTTCTTTTAGCATTTCTTTTAAAGAATTCATTCCATATAACTTTAAAGGAAAAAAAACACTACGTCACAAGGCCTAGCTAGACTAAAAATCACCTTCATCAACACGAGCCATTTCTCGAGTGTTCATAGACATTGGTGCACCGAGTGCGTTCTTTTAGCATTTCATTTAAAGAATTCATTCCATGTGACGTCAAAGGAAAAAAAACACTACGTCACAAGGCCTAGCTAGACTAAAAATCACCTTCATCAACACGAGCCATTTCTCGAGTGTTCATAGACATTGGTGCACCGAGTGCGTTCTTTTAACATTACATTTAAAGAGTCCATTCATATGACGTCAAAGAAAAAAAATTCCATTACCTCACAATAGGCTAGTACCGGTACCATAAAAAAAAAATGTCTTTATTTACACGAGATATTTAACGAGGGTTCATAGACATTGGTGCACTGAGTTCTAATAGAATTTATTTAAAAAGGATCAAAGCCGCATTGTTTTTGCGTTTTGTCTGTCAGTCGGTCTGTCCGTCATCTTGATATAAAAAAAACAACTAAAAGTTATTAAAAATTGATTAACCTTTATTTTACGTTTCAAAACATCGCATTAATTTTTAGGTATGAACACAATTGAAACGTTTATATAATAGATTGTTCCGGATGTTTGTATAAATAGTAAAAGAAAAAGAGAATTTCAGATAAATGTAATACCGTCAATTAAATTTTTTGGATGGTCTCGTATAAAAATTAGATGTACTACAGCCACGTGGAGAGATTTTCATACCTTACTTTGGTGCTTGGATTCTGTTTTCCTTAAAAATCGGAACATAATATTAACGATAATTAGATTTTTTAATGTTTTAGGTAGAAAGTTAAATGTACTGTAAGAGAGTAGTGAGTTAAAATATTTTTCATAAAAATCCGTAAAAACATTATTTCGTAAATGAGAAGATTATTTGTTTATTAATTAGAAGAGGGAGTTCAAACAATTATTTGGCGTTAGTAGATTTTTAAATAAATTCGGAAATTTCTGGCGACGATTTGTAAGAAACAAAATCCGGAACTTTCTTTATCGATTACAAAACTTCTATGTTATGTTCTACAAGAAAATTAAATGTCTAAAAAGTAATTTTCAGTAATCAATTCTAGTAAATTACTTTTTTTAAAGCCTTATGCGATTTCAAACAATCATTAGGCATAATTCATGTTTTATAAAACAATATCCGGAACATTTTTACACTTAATGAAATATAAGTCAGTATAGAGATTTTGATTTAGCATTAATATGCTATTTACATAAAAAACGGAACAACATATTATTGATAATGTGTTTTTGCAACGTTTAAGCATGGAAATTGAATGTAATATAAGTTAGAAGAGCAAACAAACATTAGAACTTTTGAGACCTAAATTTAGATTTTGTTCTTTGTATTACTGTTGAAACAGCATATTTAGACTATTTACAGCATTTTCAAAAAGAAATGTGATAAAACAGTCAATAAAAGATGATGAATCATTGATTATATTATTATTTTTACCTTGTTTTTTAGTCAGAAAAAAAGTGAAAATTATTGCGCTTTTCATTACTACCAATAACAATAGATACCAGTACTAAATCTACCAACCAAATGCACTCAAATATTATGTACATTTGAATCAATGGGATATAGATCTAGATTTGTCTTCTTTTTATTTGCATAGAACATCTTTCATTCTAATACTAGACCAGTGCAAGACATAGGCTAGCGAGAGATCAAAGCCTAAATCTCTAACTAGATGAAGGACAATAAAAATCCTAATTCATTTTACCTAAGATTTAGACATCGAATAGACCATTATTACTGTTCCTTTGTGATATTTTCAAAAAGAAAAGTGATAAAATAGTCAATAAAAGATGATGAATCATTGATTACATTATTATTTTTACCTGGTTTTTTAGTCAGAAAAAAAAGTGAAAATTATTGCGCTTTTCATTACTACCAATAACAATAGATACCAGTACTAAATCTATCAACCAAATGCACTCAAATATTATGTACATTTGAATCAATGGGATATAGATCTAGATTTGTCTTCTTTTTATTTGCATAGAACATCTTTCATTCTAATACTAGACCAGTGCAAGACATAGGCTAGCGAGAGATCAAAGCCTAAATCTCTAACTAGAAGAAGGACAATAAAAATCCTAATTCATTTTACCTAAGATTTAGACATCGAATAGATCATTATTACTGTTCCTTTGTGATAAATTATGGATTTAGAATAGTTTTATATTTTACTTTTATTTAGTAGTAAACCTTTTGGAGTGCAACTTGAACCAGTATAGTGATGGTGATGATTTTTACCAAAAAACAATACTAAAAAAAATTGCTAGAAAATATACCAAGAAAAGGCCCAGCATCTATCATGATTCATCCCAGGTCTTTCAGCAGACCTACAACCAATAACAGAACTGACTAAGAAACACAAGCTATTCGTGTGGTCAAATGACTGCGAGAAAGCATTTAATAGTGTCAAACAGAAGATATCCAATCATGGAACTCTAAGTTATTTCCACCCGGAGAAGAAAGTAACTATTCAGGCAGACAGCAGTCAAAATGGCCTAGGAGCTGTACTACTGCAAGATGACAAACCCATAGCATACACATCAAGGTCACTCACAGAGCCCCAGAAAAAGTGGGCTCAAATCGAAAAGGAACTCTTGGCTGTAGCTCTAGAAAAATTTGACCAGTACACGTACGGCAGAACAATAATAATACAGAATGATCATAAACCTTTGGAAAATATACTCAATAAACCCCTCAGTTGTGCACCTAAAAGGCTTCAAAGCTTAATGATGCGCTTGTACCGATACGATGTTCAGTACCAGTATACCAAAGGAAACAGATTACAGATCGCTGACACACTAAGCAGAGACCCTTTGCCAGAACAGGAAGATTTTCCTGACACTTCTATCAACACTGTAGGACTGTCCCTCCTAGATATAATGTTAGATAAAGTTAAAGATGCAGTCAAAGTAGACAGTGAGATGCAGATGTTGAAACAGTACATACTGAACGGTTGGCCAGACAAGCATCATATTGTACCAGAACTCAAACAGTATTGGTCACTTGCAGATGTACTGACCTATGAGGATGGCCTTCTAATGAAAGGGGAGAGAATAGTTATCCAAAGAGCATCAAGAAAAGAAGTTGAAACCAAACTACATGCAGCACATTTAGGGTATGATGCCATGATGAGAAGAGCAAGGGACGCAGTTTTCTGGCCGGGAATAGCGGCAAGAATAAAAGAAATAGCTAATGCATGCCAACCTTGTCAGCAAAGTAAACCTGCAAACTAGAAAGAAAGCTTAATACAGCATAATGATGGTTCAAATCCCTGGGACAAAGTTGGAATAGATTTATTCCAAATATTTGACCAACAATACCTTACCATAGTTTACTACTATTCAAATTTTATTGAAGTAGAACATTTGCACACAACAACAAGTCACGTTGTTATAAGAAAACTAAAAAATTTGTTTGCCAGATATGGAGTCCCCAAAGTGTGCATCAGTGATTTTGGACCTCAGTTTTCATCTGCACCATTTAAAATCTTCACCAGGACACCATCAGTCAAACGGCAAGGCAGAGGCAGCAGTGAAAATATTAAAGAATCTGATGAAAAAATCCAAAGAAAGTAAATCAGATGCCTATGAAGCCCTACTAGAGTTTAGAAATACACCCAGGCAAGATACCAACTTAAGTCCGGCTCAGATGCTCTTTGGAAGGGCAACAAGAACGCTATTGCCAAGAAGAGAGAATCCTGCAAGAATATCACAACAAGAAGCCGCGGCCAAATGGGAGAAGCGACAGCAAAGTGTCAGAAAACACTACAACCAAACAGCTCGTGACATGAAGCTTATAAACGTCGGACAGAAAGTCTTCTATCAATCGCCAAACGATACTACCTGGAGACAAGGCAGAGTATGCCGGAAAGTGAACGAACGTGCCTACATTATAGAAGGTGAAAATGGTTTTAAGTACCAAAGAAACAGAAGGCACCTAAGACCTGACACCAATAACAACATAGACTTTTCTCCAGATAGAGAAAGTAATTGTACTGACATTTTCCCAGACGCAGAGAATGAGTGTATTAACAATCCTCCCAACGCCGAAAACACTCACCGGTACTATCTGCGACGTAGGGCCACTCTCTGGAGACCGTCAAGATATGGAGACTATGTTTAAGTGCTGTGTATTTGAACGGTTGGAAATAGTTTTGTTGATCTGTTTGTAGTTATTTAATTTGAAACATATTTACGGTTGTAAATAGTTTTGTCAATTTGATTGTATAATTATTTTTTTCGTTATATTTTTTTTCAACTTTCCTTTTTTTTTAATTTTTTTTTTGGGAGGAGAGGGGATGTTGATGGAATGTTATATTGTATGAAGAGTTGTGCCCATGCACAGGGGAAACTACTCTAGTAATCAAGATGGCTGATTAAACTTGTTTATGTTTACCTGAGATTGTTTTTATGTCAAGTGTATTTATATTTGAGTGTCCATCGTAACAATGGGTATACCTGATTTCTCCAAGCATCCTTTGTAAAATATTGGTCCTAAATAATGCTATGTTTATAAACGAAAAATCGCATGGCTGCATTATGATGAATGTACGTGTTAGTTATATATTTTATATTACTAGGTAACTATAAATAACCGCATAAATAGACGTAAGTTTACTTTTTTTTTTCTGCTAGATAAAGTCATATGGCAAATTTTTGTTTATATCCTAATTCTAAAAAGGAATAATAATAGAATTATACAGTAAAAATAATCACTAAGTTTTTCTTTTAATAGTTTTGAAAGTCTGAGTTTGTGTTTTTGCAGATGTACACAAGCTACACTATGAGTCAGTCCATCTCTTTAATTGTTTAGAAATGAGTGTAAAAATGTAGGCTTCGATATTTTTAGCCTGAATTTAAGAAGTTACAAACTTCAAACAACTAATATATTGCCTCTTCCATAAAACTTTGTACTTGAAAAAAAATAAATTTATCCAATGTACGAAATCCTGCTTGTATACTTAGGCCCTATTTAAATCGATCCGGTATCAATGTATTAAGTAGCAATAAATTAAATGAAAGAAGATTGAGATATACATATATTTTTGTGACGGTACGCACCGGTACGGGGTATCGGCACCTTTTTTTCAATGTCGTGAAAAATGATTACTTTTCTTGTAATTCAACGTTAATTGTTAATTTATTATTAGTTGAAAGTTAGGCAATCTATCACTGAGTACCGGGGCCTCTTTTTTATTTTTCAAAAAAACAAGCACTTTATACACTTTCAACCGACATGCAGTATTATTAAAAATACCTCTATGTGAACAATCTAGAGTCTTAGACAGTCATTATTTTAGACTAGATTTATTTTAGACCTAGATTTAGTAGGCCAGCTATTATTATATAAAAAAAATAATAATAAGTAATTATAGACATCATTCGCAATTTTATTGTTAGCTCTAGGCATTGAAAAGTAAATCTATTAATAAACTATAATAGATCTAAGTCTAAGTACTAACATATTAAATAAGTCATTTCAAGTAGAAGTATTATAATGAATATTGTATAGATCTAGATTAACTAGATTATAGATAGATCTATAAATAGATCTCTAGTTTAGTAGATTAAGTATAGAGTATAGTAAACGTATTACAGTGTTATTAGATCTATGTCTTATGTCTATATCTAATAATCTAATAATTAAAAAACTTTAGTCTTTATTAATATCTAGATTTTTTTCTAATAAAAACTGACTATAGGCATAGCATAGGCTAGACTCGGCAATCTAGTCTCAAGATAGAATCTATACTATTACAAGATCTATTCGATTTTTATATATAGATCTAGACTAGAATTAGATT
Source organism: Biomphalaria glabrata (assembly GCF_947242115.1). Lineage (NCBI taxonomy): Eukaryota > Metazoa > Mollusca > Gastropoda > Planorbidae > Biomphalaria > Biomphalaria glabrata. The sequence continues at coordinate 22,129,864 of NC_074727.1, forward strand.
ATAGATCTAAATATACTAATGGAGAGATGATATGAGGTGTTAGCTAATAGCGTTGCACAAGAAACAAACCTGGGTTTTTCTAAACTCTAATACTTGGTATGTAATAGTAAAACAGCACCTACCTAAATAAATCGTAACTAGCCATCAAAAACCTATATTTATTGTAGTATATATAGGTCTGTGGTTGTATTTTATATAGCCTTCGTAACTTCTTCTATAGAGAAATGACTTTTATAATTTCTTTTACTGAAAATTGGGCTATTCGCGTCTGACACATATATAAATTTTATGTTCAGCAACAAACCCTATTCGGTAATTTATTTATTCATGTTTTATTAAGTACAAAAAAAAATAATTTTTTAAAGTATCAACTTTATTAGAGAATCTGTGAGGGAGAAATATCGTAAAACAATTATTTATAGTTTTTGTTAGGGGGACTAAACCCAACAAATTTAGCGATATTTTAAGAATACTGAAGGATTAGTTACCCTTGTTGGTATCACACAAAATAATTAGTAATTAAGTGACTAATTGGTTACTTAAAAAAAAAATTTTTCATTTGTCTATGCCAATAAATAATTTGAGAATCAACTTGGTAAGGCAATTGGTGTGGGATAAATAATGTGTAGAGACTTTTTTACCAGACAGACAGACAGACAGATAGAGCGAGATATTATAAAGCTAAGGTAAAGTTCCCCTTGAAGACCTTGTGGTCTATAGGGCAGATGATGTAAAGGTCAGATGTTTCTGAGGCCTACGGTTAACGAGGGTGTCATGTGGCCAGCACAACGACCAAGCGCCTTTACTTTTCCCCAACTAATGTGTCATGTACCCATTAGAGCTGGGTGGACTCAGAGGCGCCAGAAGATATCGAAATTTAAAATACCAGGATTCGAACCCCACACCGCGGTTCGGAAGCCAAGCGCTTTAACGCTCAGCCACCGCGCCTCCTGAGTTACTATAAGCTTTGTACAACAAAAAAAATTGAATTTTAATTAAAATAAAAGAAATGTTTTAGTCCTTGAAAAATAAAGAGCAGACTTCGCCTCCCCCCTCCCCTTTTCATCTTGGCCAGATTAACACATCCCACAGTTTGTAAGAAAAAAAAAAGAGAAACTTTATAACTAAAGCTAAAATATTAATGTATAAATCTACTTACGAAACTTCACCCCCCTCCCCCCCCTTCCGCGGAAAACAATTATATATATATATATATATATATATATATATATATATATATATATATATATATATATATATATATATATATATATGTCTGTGTGTGTGTGTACATAATTAATCTTTATTACATTCTGACCCTTTCGGAAGACGTTTATTGTTTATTGTTGACTCCCCGCCCTTACTAGCAAGGGGGTCTGGGGGAGTTCGCGAAGCCCTGCCGCCGAGCACTATTTCTGGTATTGAAAGACAACAAAATGCATATTCTGAGGTATCTACAGTGCATTTTCCTACTATTAGAAAGTTTTATTTCAAAAACCTAATGTGCTATTCTTACTGACTTAGACCCTCTCGCGCCGTTCGGCGCATTTTCCGGCAAGCTGTTTCCGCAACTCTTATTTTGCGTAATTCATTTTGTGTGAGAACATGTCCCGCAAAACCTCATGCGACGCTCTGTCACAACTTTACTAAGGATTCAACTCCCAGTTCGGCATATGATTTCTTTGATTTAGACCCGATCTCTATGACTGACTCCTAAAATCTGTCTTAGCCATCTTTGTTGAGACACATTTAATGATTTTTAATTTCGGCAGAAGACTATTCACACTTTATTAATGGAGCCCAGGCACTGGTAGAAATTTGTAACCTTTCTTGACTACGATCTTGGAATTACATGCCTGTAAATTGCTTTAGATTTTATATCGAAAAGGAAAGTTTTTTCGACAAATCATCTGTTGAGGGGTTTTAAACTAAGAAATCTCTGGAGTTTTTTGGTTTTGTTTTTAATTCAAAACCCCATTTAGCTACGATCATAGAATTTGGTGACTGTAGTTTGCTTTAAAATAATATTAAAGAGAGAGGTTTTCAACTCTAAACGCTCTGTAGGGGAATTTTAAACTCAAAACCATCTGGAGGGGTTTTAAACTTTAAAGAAAAGACATCTGGAGGAGGGGGATTTAAACTCAAAACCCCTTTGGCTACGCTCATAGATTTTATAATGTGTAATTTGCTTTTATTTTATATTGAAGAGGTACTTTTTAGCTTCAAACCCCAACTGGAGGGGGGGGGTTAACTCAAAACCCCTTTGGCTACGCTCATAGAATTCTGAGTGTGTAATTTGCTTTTTTTTATATTGAAGATGGGGTTTATCGTAAATTTTGGAGGGGGTTTTAAAATCAAAATCTTCCTCAACTGTGCTGTTGGAATTTGGGGATTGTTGTTTGCATTTTTTTGTTTTGTTTTATAGAAGAGGGGGATTAAACTGCAAAAACCTCTGTTAGGGGGTTTTAAACTCAAAGCTCCCTAGTAGAGGGATTTGTATCTCAAAACCCCCTGATATGTTTTTTTTAAATCTCAAAACCCCCTGGTAGGGGGATTTAAACTCAAAACCCCCTGGTAGAGGGTTTTTAACTCAAAACTGCCTCGGATGTGCTGTGGTAAGTGATGATTTAGTATTAAAATCTCACCTAAAATAAACAAAATAAAAGTAAAAATCATTCACTTAATTCCGTTCCCCCCCTCCCGGGGGGGGGGATTTCATTTCGGGGGGGGGGGTTTGAACCCCAAGAACCCCCCCCTGGCTACGCCCATGATGGCTTTCATCTGCGCCTGTCCTCTATCATGGCTTTCCTCTGCGCCAGTCCTCTACCATGGCTTTCCTCTGCGCCTGTCCTCTATCATGGCTTTCCTCTGTGCCTGTCAAGACTCATTTTCTCTCTAAAATATATATGTGTCATGCTAAATGTACCCAAGTCCTGGGCAATACCATAATGACACATACAAAGACAAAATAAGATTCAGAATGCCACTTTACCAACATATAACATGTTTAATTACATTATTTGCACTATAATACAGAAAAATAGTCTACACTTAGACTATATATATATCCAAAAAAAGTCCAACTGTCCTGGACTAGGAACAAAAAAAAAACACTCCTTATCATGAGTTACATTATGTTCAACAAATAGAAACAACCCTAAACAATTACGGTTTTGAAATGAACAACCTGAATTGCCCCCCTTCTCCTCTACAGTAAAAAGGAGACCCAGGCTGACCAGAACTCAGTCCTGACAGTGCTTGTCCTCTACCAAGGCTTTCCTCTGAGCCTGTCCTCTATCATGGCTATCCTCTGCGCCTGTCCTCTATCAAGCCTTTCCTTTGCGCCTGTCCTCTACCATGGCTTTCCTCTCCGCCTGTCCTCTACCATGGCTTTCCTATGCGCCTGTCCTCTATCATGGCTTTTCTTTGCGCCTGTCCTCCATCATGGCTTTCCTCTGCGCCTCTCCTCTATCATGGCTTTCCTCTGCACCTGTCCTCTATAATGGCTTTCCTCTGGGCCTGTCCTCTATCATAGCTTTCCTCTTCGCCTGTCCTCTATCATGGATTTCCTCTGCGCCTGTCCTCTATCATGGCTTTCCTCTGCGCCTGTCCTCTACCATGGCTTTCCTCTGCGCTTTCCCTTTATAATGGCTTTCCTCTTCAGTTTTCCTCTATCATGGCTTTCCTCTTCGCTTTTCCTCTATCATAACTACCCTCTGCGCCTGGCCTCTATCAAGCCTTTACTTTGCGCCTGTTCTCTACCATGGCTTTCCTCTGCGCCTGTCCTCTACCATGGCTTTCCTCTGGGCCTGTCCTCTATCATAGCTTTCCTCTGCGCCTGTCCTCTATCATGGCTTTCCTCTGCGCCTGTCCTCTACCATGGCTTTCCTATGCGCCTGTCCTCTACAAGGGCTTTACTCTGCGCTTTTCCTCTACCATGGCTTTCCTCTGGGCCTGTCCTCTATCATAGCTTTCCTCTGCGCCTGTCCTCTATCATGGCTTTCCTCTGCGCCTGTCCTCTACCATGGCTTTTCTATGCGCCTGTCCTCTACAAGGGCTTTACTCTGCGCTTTTCCTCTACCATGGCTTTCCTCTGCGCCTGTCCTCTACCATGGCTTTCCTCTGCGCTTTTCCTTTATAATGGCTTTCTTCTTCAGTTTTCCTCTATCATGGCTTTCCTCTGCGCTTTTTTCTATCATGGCTTTCTTCTGCGCCTGTCCTCTACCATGGCTTTCCTCTGCGCCTCTCCTCTACCATGGATTTCCTCTGCGCCTGTCCTCTACCATGGCTTTTCTCTGCGCCTGTCCTCTACCATGGCTTTTTTTCTGCGCCTGTCATCTATCATGGCTTTCCTCTGCGCCTGTCCTCTACCATGGCTTTCCTCTGCGCATTTTCTCTATCATGGCTTTCCTCTGCGCCTCCATAATAAAATATATCAGTTTTGCCGTCTGTTGATTACTTAATTTAATAAATATTAAACTTGAGACAAAATTACTCCTACTTAATTTAATACAATCGTCAACGTATGCATGTAAGACATGGGAGTCACCTGACAAATCTAAGAAAAGACTATATGTGGCTCAACAAAAATTGGATAAGCCGGATTTTTAATGCCGAACTGGAAGTCGACCACTTAGTAAGGTTGTGAGATGGGACATGTTCTTTGACAAAATAAACTACGCACTACGCACACCAAAAGTTGCGATACCTGGAGGCCAATACAAGGAAAGCGCAATCATGGACGTCATTGTATAACTTGGCGCCACACTTTCATGTAGGACTTCAGAGCGGAGGACACAGGTGGCAAAAGGATTCTGAAGTTTATTCAGTGCCAGTGACAGTGCTTTGTGAAGACTGCTTGCCGCCCAATGCGAAAGCAATCATGGGATTCTTTTCCGGATTAAAACTAAGTAAACATATTTCATCAACAAACAAATTATTCCAACGAGCAAGGCTCGATCACCTGCTACTGTTTATTAAAACTCGTCAGAGTTCTTACATTAAAAAAAGACATACAAGCTAGATTTAGATCTAATCTAGATTTTTTTTACACTAGATCTGGATTTTTTTACACTAGATCTAGATTTATATTGTAATTAAAATTATTGTAGATTCTAGTTTCTAGATCTAGAATTTCTAGGTCTAGTTAAGAATTTCAATTTCTAGATCTAAATCTAGACTTTAAGTGTAGATTTTGATTTCCAAATGTCTAGTTCTGTATTGTAATGTTATAAAATATTAAAACTAATTTATTATTTTAAAATTTAATGTTGCTTTTATTCTATTGATAGATTATATAGGCTTTAAAAAAAATTAAATCTTATCTAAATTATATGCAATTTATTCCAAATTCAGATTAAATATCTAGATCTAATAAATATAGATCTTAATAGTGCTAAATTAGAAGTTTAGTTTAGGTATATCTACATCCTATTTCTACTTCCATTTAAATAAAAATGCCGAAAGCTCTTATCTTATATAATACAGACGTTACTTCAAAAAAGAAGATGATTACGTCCTACGCGTCAAGCATTTAGTCATTTTTAAAATAACATCTGTATTATATAAGACAATATATAATTATCTCGACAGTCCCGGGTTCATACCCTGCTGGCTGACATCCCCCGTCGTCCAGCGAAGGCTTGGACTAGGAAGTAGATTATCTTTAACTTTGAAGGAACATCTGAACGCCCAATGATTATTTAAAACATTGTTACTTTTGACAATCAAAACAAAATAACGTCTTAAATATTCCTTGTAAATAGGGGCAGATCCGATAGGGATCCGACGGGGCCGCCTCTGAGCTTGTGATAACGCAATCTCTCTTTGTAATCTTGTTTTAAACTCTTGTCTGATCACAAAGAAGCTTGTTGACATATATTTTATTATGACATATATTTTGTGTTGAATTTATATATATATATATATTTATTCAGATACCATTAAGTACAAGAAAAACGAAAATTAAATAAATTAAAGCTAAATTTTAATATTTAAAATCCACAAGACGTGTACAACCTTGATTTAGTATCGTCTGATGGTTTAAGAACACACACATATGGTATAGAAGTATTACAGACATGTGTTCTGTTCTTTCCACTAAGAGGTTGCTCCTGAAACGAATCCGTCAATCACGTGGATGACTTTTCCAATGTTAGCGACAATGTCTGCTAAGTTGAGGCTTTCATCTTCTCTCTTGATATTAGGAATACAAGTTTTAACTCCGTCGAGTGTATAACAAAACGGAATACTTATGTTCTGTTCCTCTCTTTTGCAAATATTAGTGAATGCATCAGATGATTGGCAATATCTCACACAACCTAAATAAGGAAATAAGTATGTTTTTTTGATTTTGTTATTAATTATGTTTTCAATTAATATTAACATAAATAAAATTTCCAACTAAAGCATTGCATCTGATAATATTTAATTATAAAATAAAAAACATTCATTTAAAACTATGTTACATACATCCTTTTATTTCATGTATTATCACCCCTGGTTTGTTTGTTTTTTCTTGCGGTGGGGGGTAGGTTCTATATACAGTTACAAAATTAATATTTATTATAGCCAGTGCATTCAATTTAATCAGATTTCTTATTTATTTATGACTTCAAAAATTGATTTTCTGATGTGTTTAAGACTCAAAATATCTTGATATTCTACTAACAAAGTGCAGATTAAACTTCGAATCAGCTTTTAAATGCACATTGTGAATGGATCCCAGCGATTGGCTGGAAAACAAATCAATGTTTGATTGTTATATTTTGGGGTTTAGTTAAGCATCTAATCTCCCACAGTCACGCCCATGTGGTAGCTGTAAGTTTTGATTGAGTATTATTGGGTGGTTGAACCTGAAACCCCCCTTCTCTTGGACATACGTTGTTTGAATTGGATTTTCTCGTAGATCTACTTTATCAATGGAGTCCAGCCTCACACCCTTGCTACGGTGACTGTAGTTTTGCATTATTATTTTTTGGTGGGAGATTCACCTTAGAAAATGTTGCAAACACTGAGGGAATTCGGAAACATTTTGTTTTGGTAAGGAGGGGGAGGCTGTGGAACCAGAGGAATTTCCTTGGTTACGCTAATGGGAATAAAACTTAAAGGACTGTAGTTTTGCTTTTTTTTTTTTTTATTAGAGATCTTAAACTCTTTGGCTTCTCGGAATTGGGTTTCAGCCATCTCATGATAGATAAATAAATGATTGGTATCACGTGTATACACATACAATTTTGTTCGCGAATTCTTGTCTTCTATTTTACACTTTCTAAAAATAATGTCCTATATACACTATCCGAATACTTCATCAAAATAAGTTACATTTAGATAGAGCCTAGTTATATAGGTGTATCATTCATTTTTTCCCGGTTTTAGTAAAATCTACTATTTGCAAAATACATGTTGATACCTGCAATAATACATCCAACGGAATCTTGTTCTTCTCTCTTGGTAGCAGCTCCGCCAACAAATTGATCAATAACGTGGATGACGTTTCCAATGTTTGTCACAATCTCTGCTAGGTTCAGGTCTTCCTCTCTTTTGATTCCTATACAGGTTCTAACACCATCGATATAATAACAAGGAAGTATTCTTTTGTCTTTTTCATCTCTCTTGCCACTAATGGATGGATCGCCACAGATTTCAACTCCACCTACGTGAAAGCAGATGTTCTGTTCATCTCTTTTGCCACTAATGGATGGATCGCCACAAATTTCTACCCCGCCTACGTGAAAGCAGACGTTCTGTTGATCTCTTTTGCCACTAATGGATGGATCTCCACAAATTTCTACCCCGCCTACGTGAAAGCAGACGTTCTGTTCATCTCTTTTGCCACTAATGGATGGATCTCCACAAAGATTTACTCCAGCTATGTTAAAACAAATGTCTTGTTCCTCTCGGATAACATTGGCCAAGGTCGAAGCCACAAAGAGAAGTGTCAAAAGAAAGAAGTTCATCATCTTCGCACCTGCTGACATTCAAAACAATTTATTCATTTTTAATTTAATGTCGTCAAATCACAAGACATAAGACTATAAAAACAAATATTTATTCCGCTAGGATGTGTGACTCCACATCAATGACGAAATGATTAAGAACTAGGAACCTCATAATAATAATAAAGTTCACTAATTGAAACAGATATGCACACTAAAAAAAACAAAATGTATTCATCGTTTGAAAGATGCTTCAATTTACATTATATGTCTACAAATTTGACACCAAAACGTATCGTCATTTAAACGGCATTGCCAAAACGACCACTTCGACAAAACGACCACTTCGACAGAACGGTTCCACGACAATTCGTTCACTGACATTTCGTTCACCGACAAATCGTTCACGACTTTTCGTTCACGCGACTATTCGTTCACCAGACATTTCGTTCACCCGACTATTCGTTCACGCGACATATCGCTCTCGGACTATTCGCTCACAGACAACTTGTTCACCGACAACTTGTTCACCGACAGTTGGTTCACGACAAATCGTTCACGCGACTAATCGTTCACTAACAATTCGTTCACAGACAAATTGTTCACAGACAAATCGTTCACTGGATATTTCCAAAAACAAAAAATTGCTAGAGATCGGGCCTAATCCGAAATTCTTTTTAAAATTTTTGTTTGTTTGTTGTTAATATTTTTGTTAATGAGGAGGGTATGTGATAAAAAATTATACTGAAAAGAAAAGAGATCTTACAAGCAAGCTGAAACATTTAAATGGGACCTCACTTTACTATAGGTAACATTTTTACTTTCAACATGTAGGCCTTCTTTTAAACTCATGTCCATCATGTGGTCTTGTTCGACCTACCCATATTTGCTTATCTTCTTAATAGCGGTCCAGATGTTTAATTAACATACCCATTTTATTGATATCTTATTAACAAAAACAAATCTTATCCTATATAATACAGACGTTTCTTCAAAAAAGAATATGATTACGTCCTACGCGTCATGCATTCTGCCAAGTCACTGGTTTTCCTGGCTAGCTCAGACACACTAGTATTTTTTTCACAATCCTTTCAGTGTTTTTACGAGAGATAATTTAGATTTTTAACAATGGTACTAGATTTGGTACAATATATGGTTTCACTGTTCAACTCTGAACGTCACATACTAGATACAGATCTAAGATTAATATTTTATCAATTAAGACATCTAAGAAAAAAACAAACAAATTACATATAGAACACTAGGAAATATTTTGGTTCCCTATCAAAAAATTATAATTTGTTGCAAAACAACAAAATAAAAATGTTTCAATAAATTTGTTATTGAAGTCAAAGCAATCTAATGAGTCTACCAATGGGTGGTCACATATAGAAACAAGTTAACTAAAATAAAAATAAAATAAAACTTCTTTTAAACTTGATGGAAAGTACTATACTCTTGTCTAGTAGATATTTTCAATGTTAACAGATTGAACATTTGTATAGGCAATGTCCAATAAAGTTGTATGACTTCCAGAGGAGCCAGTCTGTCTCAACTCAACTCAACTAGGTGTCAACTAGAGTAGCCAGATGAATGGGTAGATTCCCGGTAGATGAAAAAAAGAAGGGGGTGTAAATGTATATTAAAGGTGAAAGTAAAAATGTTACCTAAAGTAAATAGTAAAGTGAGGGCCCGTTTACATTTTTCAGTTAGCTTGTAAGATCTCTTTTTTTATATATATTTTTTTTATTTTAAGTATAATTTTTATCACATACTGTCCTCATTAACAAAATATTAACAACAACAACGAAATTAAATAAACTTGGATTTGACCTGATCTCTAGACATTTTTTGCATTTGGAAATAATAGCTAAAAAAGTTTTAATGTAAATAAATTAAACACGCGACGAGAATATATAATATAAACAATATGTTGCTATCCAGTGAACGATTTGTCTGTGAACAATTTGTCCGTGCCGTGAACGAATAGTCGCGTGAACGATTTGTCGCGTGAACGATTTGTCGTGAATCAACTGTCGGTGAACAAGTTGTCGGTGAACAAGTTGTCTGTGAGCGAATAGTCCGTGAGCGAATAGTTGCGTGAACGAATAGTCGGGTGAACGAAATGTCTGGTGAACGAATAGTCGCGTGAACGAAAAGTCGTGAACGATTTGTCGGTGAACGAAATGTCAGTGAACGAGATGTCGTGTCCCCGACAGAACGACCACGTAGACAAGACGGCCTCACCTAAACATTCTGCTTTATGAAAAGCAGAGTTTTGTGATCAATATGATGATTATTCATCTTGGAGAAAAATTGTATAATTATTATTTTTTTATTATTTAATTATAAAAAGAAACTTTTATTGATAAGCCTGTTAGACGGCCTGTGGTATCAAACATTATAATGAAGTGAATTTACATTTGAGAGTAACATAATTCCGGTAACTTTCTCTCGCTCTCTCTCCATTTTTCTCTTGCTCTATCTATCTATCTATCTATCTATCTATCTATCTATCTATCTATCTATCTATCTATCTATCTATCTATCTATCTATCTATCTACCTACCTACCTACCTACCTACCTACCTACCTACCTACCTACCTATCTATCTATCTATCTATCTATCTATCTATCTACCTATCTATCTATCTATCTATCTATCTATCTATCTATCTATCTATCTATCTATCTATCTATCTATCTATCTATCTATCTATCTATCTATCATGCTTTCAGAAAATAAACTGCTAAGAAAGGCTACGTCTACCATTTCAAAACCAAACCTTTACATAAAATGTTTCCATTTTAAAGCCTTTACATGTACTAAATTAGATTCCATATTTATAACATCTAAATATAAACACTTATGTGGAGCTAAGATTAATGTGTGCCTAAGTGACGAGATACTGTGTGCTTATGTGGCGTAATGTAAACTCCCCCCAGCCGGTAACAAGGGTTTCTTTTTTTCAATCTGAGCCTCGAAAATTCATTCTCTTGGCGACTGCTTTGCACTATTATTTCTAATTTTTAAAAAAATGCAGGTTAAAATCAAATGATGTATGAAAAGAATTGCTGAAATGGGCCTAGGTGTGGGCAGTGGCGTAGCAAGGTACCCGTGGGTCCGGGCTCAAGAATTTCTTGGTGGGTCCCCCTTCAGCCAATAAGAAAAATTTAGTTTGTGACGAAAATGAGTAATCTAAATGTAAAGACATTCCAATTTTTATTAAGGACCTAAAGAATTCTAACAAAGGAAAAGTTTTTGAAGAAGATGGCAAACACTGCAAAGAATGTGAGAAGTGAAAATGCTTACTCAGCAGCAATTCTAAGAATCCAGGGCCATTATGGTGGTGCCATTAGAAATAATACCAACAACCTTTTACAGATGAAAAAGGAAATTTGGGCAATTTGGAAACACAGGTGTGGAGACCACAGTGATTGCGGCCATTGGTGTCCAAAAGAACAAAACCTAGCAGTGGCAAACAAAAATAAACTCCCCAAATATATTACTGATGCTATGAAACCAATATTTGAAGAGTTAACATCAGATGCACTGTTGCAAAAGTGTTTACATGGTGGCAAGCGAAATGCTAACGAGTCGTTCAATAATTTAATATGGAAAAGATGCCCCGAAAACCGATTTGCTGGAAGACAAAGGCTTGAGATAGCTGTCCATGATGCCACAATTGTATATAATGATGGGGAACTTAGATGAAGGCAGATATTTCCATTTTTGGGATTACAATTCGGATATTATTCTGAAACATCATTTCGCGCTGCAGAAAAGGATTTTGTCATCTATTAATGCAAAAAATATAACAGAAATGACATCCAGGAGTAAAAAATCATTCATTCAAATGCAAAAGATGCTAGGGATGAAGGATATTTACCAGGAGGCTTTTAATTGTAAGTTGTTTTTTTTATTATTCATAGATGTTGTGGTTTTTCTTGATTTTCATAAAAACTATGCTAGCTAGAGTTTTGAAATATGGAAGTTTTGTTCAATGTCCATATTGAATTAAAACATGCTACCAGAATTACAATCTATGAAGTAGTTTTAAAGTTATGGCCTCAATACTTACCAATACCCCAACCAGTTTCCACAGTTTTATGGTTCCCACACTAAAAAATTCATTAAAAAATTCTCTCTGACTGTAATAATTGTAGTTCAAGGTGATTGGAATAACATGCTGAAGACAATGTGCAAATTTCATTTGAAAATATTTAATAGATACTAAAATATCTTGACATGTGTGTTCATGTATTTTTTTTTTATAGATTTTTGACTATTTTACCCTATTTTTGTGAAAAATTCACTTTTTTTATAAATATTTTTTTCATCATTAAATGATCCATCCAAACATGTAGACACTTACATAGTGAAAGATTTGTTGATATTTCAATTTGGGGGTTTAACCTGCCCTTTAAATAAGTAATTATGTGATAAGGTTTGATTCAGTTAGGACTGCATATAAGTAATAGTGTCTTAAAAGTCAATGTTTGTACAACTTCTTAACAGAGTTAAACGACTTCAAAGTGTTTCAAATGAACAACAAATGTTCTTCCTAAGTTCTAATGTAGGCCCCCAACTGACCTTGAGTCATGGGCCCAAGCGTAATGAACTCCTTCGCGCCATGGTTGCTATGCCACAGCTGTGGGCTCCTATTGGTCATGGGCTCGGGGTTCATTGAACCCCATAGCGCAATAAATGCTACGCCACTGGGTGTGGGAGACACTCAAGAAAGTTGATTATGTCTGTTAGTGATGAGCTACATCATTGTAACATCTTTTCCTGTTCAGTAAGACTTCTTGCAGAGAGCACTTTTGGTTTGCGCAAAAGAAAGATGTCAATTAAAAGATGGTGTACGTTACATGAGAGAGTTAAGACTTCAAAATAGAGTTTAGAATCATTCACAATGCAGACGCCTCTCCCAAAAAATGGATGAAATCACGCCATACTGTACTATGTTAACATTTTGTTTATAAATTTTTTATTCCATTTTTATTAACATATGAATTAGTAAGTAAAAAATGAAAATAAATAAATCGCTATTTTGTCCTTGAAATAATAAATTCACTCCACTTTTCCGCATGTCACCCCTCCCTAATAGACCCGCCTGTCAGTTGTCCTGAAAAAAGAAAGAAACTCAATAACTACAACTAAAGGTCTACTCACGAAGGTAAGCAAAGGTTCTTGAAGTGATCTGATAGAGAAATGTGCAGACTTTTATACACAATTACATCGTGACTTTTGTTTTCATTTAAAGTGGGCAACAATCGAAAGATAATTAGCTTAAAAATAGTTTGTACCAGTTTTCTTTATCTAACTTTGGATAAACCTTTTTTAGAATTTATCACGATTAATTACTTTTGCAACATGACATGTACCTGTATAGGAGCCACAAAATAAAGAATTAAGTACCTGTATAGGAGCCACAAAAAAAGAATTAAGCACCTGTATAGGAGCCACAAAATAAAGAATTAAGTACCTGTATAGGAGCCACAAAATAAAGAATTTAGTACCTGTATAGGAGCCACAAAATAAAGAATTAAGTACCTGTATAGGAGCCACAAAATAAAGAATTAAGTACCTGTATAGGAGCCACAAAATAAAGAATTTAGTACCTGTATAGGAGCCACAAAATAAAGAATTTAGTACCTGTATAGGAGCCACAAAATAAAGAATTAAGTACCTGTATAGGAGCCACAAAATAAAGAATTAAGTACCTGTATAGGAGCCACAAAATAAAGAATTAAGTACCTGTATAGGAGCCACAAAATCAAGAATTTAGTACCTGTATAGGAGCCACAAAATAAAGAATTAAGTACCTGTATAGGAGCCACAAAATAAAGAATTTAGTACCTGTATAGGAGCCACAAAATAAAGAATTTAGTACCTGTATAGGAGCCACAAAATCAAGAATTTAGTACCTGTATAGGAGCCACAAAATAAAGAATTAAGTACCTGTATAGGAGCCACAAAATAAAGAATTTAGTACCTGTATAGGAGCCACAAAATAAAGAATTTAGTACCTGTATAGGAGCCACAAAATAAAGAATTAAGTACCTGTATAGGAGCCACAAAATAAAGAATTTAGTACCTGTATAGGAGCCACAAAATAAAGAATTTAGTACCTGTATAGGAGCCACAAAATAAAGAATTAAGTACCTGTATAGGAGCCACAAAATAAAGAATTTAGTACCTGTATAGGAGCCACAAAATAAAGAATTAAGTACCTGTATAGGAGCCACAAAATAAAGAATTTAGTACCTGTATAGGAGCCACAAAATAAAGAATTTAGTACCTGTATAGGAGCCACAAAATAAAGAATTAAGTCTCATAATGGAAAATATTTTAAAGAGTACAGGCATTAGCCACAAAATGGCAAAAAATATAAAAACTAAGCACACACATACAAAAATAAGCTATTTAAATACTCAGAGAGAAAATATTCTGTCAAATGCGCACATTATATGCCTTTTACTAGGTACATTTCGGATAAAGGCTCTTTATTTCCTTAGTGTCATTAGAGCATGGAAAAGGTTGCCTGACTTAACCAGGAAAACAAAAGACAAAAGTATACTTTAAGCCTCTAAGTAAAATGCACCACTTGTTTAATGCTTGGCTACGTCTAGTAATGTTAGTTTTTTTTTGTTTTTTTTTTTAAATCTCATAAATTGCGTCTTACGCGTATCCATGTGCTAATGTAGTCATGCATGTTAAGTAGGGATTTAAAATCTGCTAAGTCGTTCGTTTTTCCTGGCCGATTCAGGCAAACGACTCCATTCTCTAATAGCACTAGGGAAGAAGGATCACATGCACGACTTTGTCCTAGCATACGGAATAATAGAAATGTCTTTCTGAGTATTACATTAGATTTGTTATGCATTTGTAAATTATGGTTCCGTGTTTTGATGCTTTGCTAGCATTACCCTACAGCTACGCCCATTGATTTGTTCCCAGGCTATATGTTGTTTATTGTGCAATTACCCCTCTCATTCTTTCTTACGTAGGCCTATAGCAATTATAATAATTAAAATACTTAAAAAAAACAGTAATCCTTTATAGAAATTATTTTTTCTCTTAATAACTAATGAATGTTATAGCAAAGAAACAGTAGAACGTTTTCCAACCAGCCTCCCCCCCCCCCCTTTCCATTTCCCCCAAGAAAAAATCTTGGTTTATAGCGAATCTATCAGACTTTACAATATTTCAATGATAGACCCACAGACCTATGAATCTAAGTTTTAGATCTAGATCTAGTAATCGAACATCGAAAATAAGAGCACTCTCGTCTCATAATTATTATTTTGCAATTTTTAGGTACATAATCTAGAAAGACCTAGGTAATCAGTCTATTTAAATGTGCATAAGATGATTTAAATCAACAGACGTAAATTATTTCGATCTTGGATTTTTAAAAAAATTATCAGAATGAAAACTAACAGAAAATGGCTTCATTTCATATATTTGCGTGAATATATAGGCTTAGTTTTGTGATTAATAGCTTATTTTTTTTAATTATTGCATTATTTCTAAACTTTGAAAACTTAACACCATTACATTTCTAGGACAAAAGAGATTGAAAGGATCGATTTTCCTACATCTGGGGCGACTTCCATTACAGCTTAAACAGATTTACGTATATATATATATATATATATATATATATAGGTCTGTGATCAAATCATTATTCATTTCCGTTTTCCAGTCTAGGTATAATGTATATATATATATATATTGTTACGAATCTCCCTATCAAGGCTCGCTGCAAATGGCACCAAACGACACCACCAACTTAAAGAACTTGACAACTCTGGGCTTCAAAATAACGTAATAGTTTAATGTCAATAAATAACAGCCAACACTGTACAATTGGCAGCACGTAACACAAGACTGTACAAATATCTCTCCGCCGTATCAACTCTTGCACTGGTCTCTCTCTGTCTCGTCTCGGACTTGTACTGAGCCGTTGTAACGAACTGTAGATCGGGAAGTTGTGACTCACTCGTCTCTGATACCTTCGCTCTTTATATAGGGTCCCTGCTGGCCTTCTAGAACCGGACAGAACGTCGCTCGACCATTCTGGGTGGTCAGATGACTACAATTCTCGTGACGCTCCTGAGCTGTGTTCACGACGCTGATCCTTCCCGACACGTCATGTTGAAACTCGTCTCGGCTGACCGACGTAACTCGTCACGCTACCGCTCATCTAGCGCTGGCAGGGGGGGGGTGTTGGCTGACTACACACACACACACCACCCCCCATCTGTGCCACCAACAGGTTTATAACAATATATATATGTCAAATTTCTCGGAACATAAGAGCCATTTTCGAAAATCGTTTAGAAAAACAGAGACGTTTCGAGACATGTTTTTTTTTGTTTCCACGAAGTATCGAATTAAACAGATGTATTGTAAAAAAGGCCTACAAGTCAACACTTCCACATTACATTACTTTGGCCAACGCATTGTATGTTACGTTGAATTAGTCTGTCCCGTAAATTCCCGCACTCGTATATCATCTCTATATATAATTCTCTTCATCCCTCAAGAGTTTTGTCGCGTAGTAAGAAGTAAAGGAAAAATCACTTTGCGGATAGTCCACGAGAAAACAAGAGGGGGAGGGAGAACACGTAGTCACAACATAGCAGGGCTGGACCGTTGCAATATCACTCTTTTTTTTTTCTAAAAGGGGGGGGGAGTAATCTACTCTGTAGTAACTATCGAGGCCACAGAGCACGCTCAAGAGTTTGGACACAATGGAAAGATCACTCTTTTATTTTTGCAACTCGGACTTAGGGAGTTATCCTAGGTAATTTAAGAGCGAAAAAAAAGACTATTTTCGTCTGTATATTTCAGGAGATTTGTATGTGTTTTCAAAAGATTTTAATAATTTTCCGGATATTTCCAGAACTTTTTCGTATATTTTGCAATTTCAGGAGATTTCCAGGACCTCCTGTTAAATCGACAGGAGGCCGTGGGAAATCTATTGTATAGGTCTATAGGGCAGATGATGTAAAGGTCATCTGTTTCTGTGGCCTACGGTTAACAAGGGTGTCATGTTTGTAAGTTATAAAATGGTTTAATTTAATAATTTATACACCTAAAATTAGCGCGGGTCCTATAAAAGTGCTAAGCCCACTGAAGTCGCATAGGTTGCAGTGGCCTAAGGTTGGCCCTGCAAAAAAGCGGCGTATTCTACGCCGCCGGTCGACTAGTTTGTTTATATTTAACAAGAAGTTGACTCAATAAATAGGCGCACCATCTTACGTTGTAGATGTTCCAGTCAACATGTCCTTGTAAAATCCTTATCTGTACTGTAAATAGAACAACTAGATTGTGCAAAGTTTACTGGGCGGACACCCTGTTATATTAAAGCATAACAAAATATGTATAAAACAGGGGTTCTCAACCTGTGGGTCGCGACCCTCTTGGGGGTCGAATGACGATTTGCCAGGGGTCGCCTAAGACCATCGAAAATATGGATTGTCATTGTCTATTCTTCTATTGCTGTATGTGTGTGTTGGGAGGGGGTCGCGGCAGAGTGGGGGTTTGTATAAAGGGGTCGCCGAGCTTAAAAGGTTGAGAACCGCTGGTATAAAATAAGAAATTATAGACGATGACGATGTTCATAAAGTTGAAATTGATTTTAAACAACAACAACAATATAACATTTTTATATTAAAGTGATTATATTAAAGTACAAATTAATGAGTTTTCTTTATTAATAAAGTAAAAAAAAATTAAATTTATATAACACTTCTTCATTGTTTTTAGTGGCCCTCGAAAGGGGAAAAGACGCTATTGGTTTTGTGTGAAATGTCTGTCCGTCCGTCCGTCCCGTTTAGATCTCGTAAACTAGAAAAGATAGTGAAAATCCGACATAAAAATGTTTTAGTCCATTTAAAGTTCTGATGCAACGGCTACTTTTTTCTTTTCTAAAAGCGAAAAATCAAATTTTTAAAATCACTTATGCAAGCAGTTTTTTTTTCAGAAAAATACACCACTTTTACAACTATTTACTATTTACGGAAGTTGTAACATCCCTATCTAGTTTCTTATCTTTGTAGAAATTTGTTTAAAATGTAAAATAGAACCGTATTTGAGTTTTTAAAAACTTAAATAAAAAAAAAGATTTAAAAGTTATGATATTTCATTCCAATTTATAAACTAAATGAGTATTGAAAAAAATCAATATAGCTAAACATATTGTTATGTGTGTGATTTACAAGATGTAGAAATGTAGATTACTTGACTCTTATGTAGAACTTGTCTAAATAATTATGATTAACTCACAGTCTGGATTCCGGTCCAATCACACATACATATTAATGAAATAAGTTGATAAGACTTCTAGAACTTGAAAATAGAATTTAATACAAAATAATGGGGCACAGTCCTAATGTCACAGTTCTCAAACAAAACTATCATCTTGCTTGCTAAAAGAGTGAGTCCGTTACCTCTCATCTTCCCATAATTTCCTTATTTTGTAAATATCCCATCATTCCCTAGTTCCGCCCAAAACAAAGTTCTATTTATAGTCACGTCGCTCAAATAAACTCTCCCGATAAAACTACTTTCCTTTTAAACCTATAACAATATACAACGCGTACCTTAATCAAACTCTTCCCGTACCCCTTGGGGTACATATTCCCTAATTTGGGAAACACTGATCTAGGTCTAGATGATTTTATAAATACTATTTAGCTGCATGACGTGAGGTGATATGAATTGATCTTTTTCTCTTGTGCATTATCACGTCTATAAACAGTGGTATTATTCATTAAAAGATTCCTAATTATTACTTTGTGTTAATTTTACTTATACACTGTACCGATTCGAATTTAGACTTGTATATTTGTTAAGTACATTATCTCATGTCACGATGTCGAATGTTAAAATGCAGGGGCCCCTTAAAGGGTCAAGCCTTCCGGGCTCCCAAATTCCTAGCTACGCCTCTGATTTTCTGTACTAAAAGTTCGTGGAAAACATTTCATTGTCAAAAGTATTTTAATCAAGAAATGCTTATCAAAATATCTAAATTTAGCTTTAAAAAGAATGTAAGATGCTAGGTAAACTATTCTGTAAGTAAAAATGTGTTCTTCTTCTAGACCCTCATCCTCATTGCCCTAGACATTTCAACTAAGCTCATCAAAGTAATATTTTATTGAAAGAAAACAAGTTCTACTTATTCTGACTTAATCGTGAATCACAAATAGTTTATCATTTATTTTTAAAAAGTCTATATCTAAAAATCTATATAAGGTACTGTCTTGATCTCGTTACAGGTCCTAAAAGTAAAGTATTCTTGTCTATCTAAACAAAAAAAACAACAACAGGCATCTTTGTTTGTAGCTGTACGTTTTATGAAAATACATTTATTAATTCATATAATCTTAATTTTTGTTTTTGGGGCATGCCAAAGATAGAGAGCGAAAAGGACTATGACCCTATTGCCATAGGCGGCGACAGTGAATGTTGCAGCAAGTGAAGACAGAGGCAACACCAATGAAACCTGTAGGCAAGTGAAGATAGAGGCAACACCAATGAAACATGTAGGCAAGTGAAGACAGAGGCGACACCAATGAAACCTGTAGGCAAGTGAAGACAGAGGCAACACCAATGAAACATGTAGGCAAGTGAAGACAGAGGCAACACCAATGAAACATGTAGGCAAGTGAAGACAGAGGCAACACCAATGAAACATGTAGGCAAGTGAAGACAGAGGCAACACCAATGAAACCTGTATGCAAGTGAAGACAGAGGCAACACCAAAGAAACATGTAGGCAAGTGAAGACAGAGGCAACACCAATGAAACCTGTAGGCAAGTGAAGACAGAGGCAACACCAATGAAACATGTAGGCAAGTGAAGACAGAGGCAACACCAATGAAACCTGTAGGCAAGTGAAGACAGAGGCAACACCAATGAAACCTGTAGGCAAGTGAAGACAGAGGCAACACCAATGAAACATGTAGGCAAGTGAAGACAGAGGCAACACCAATGAAACATGTAGGCAAGTGAAGACAGAGGCAACACCAATGAAACCTGTAGTCAAGTGAAGACAGAGGCAACACCAATGAAACATGTAGGCAAGTGAAGACAGAGGCGACACCAATGAAACCTGTAGGCAAGTGAAGACAGAGGCAACACCAATGAAACATGTAGGCAAGTGAAGACAGAGGCAACACCAATGAAACCTGTAGGCAAGTGAAGACAGAGGCAACACCAATGAAACATGTAGGCAAGTGAAGACAGAGGCGACACCAATGAAACCTGTAGGCAAGTGAAGACAGAGGCAACACCAATGAAACACGTAGGCAAGTGAAGACAGAGGCAACACCAATGAAACATGTAGGCAAGTGAAGACAGAGGCAACACCAATGAAACCTGTAGGCAAGTGAAGACAGAGGCAACACCAATGAAACCTGTAGGCAAGTGAAGACAGAGGCGACACCAATGAAACCTGTAGGCAAGTGAAGACAGAGGCAACACCAATGAAACATGTAGGCAAGTGAAGACAGAGGCAACACCAATGAAACATGTAGGCAAGTGAAGACAGAGGCAACACCAATGAAACATGTAGGCAAGTGAAGACAGAGGCAACACCAATGAAACCTGTATGCAAGTGAAGACAGAGGCAACACCAAAGAAACATGTAGGCAAGTGAAGACAGAGGCAACACCAATGAAACCTGTAGGCAAGTGAAGACAGAGGCAACACCAATGAAACATGTAGGCAAGTGAAGACAGAGGCAACACCAATGAAACCTGTAGGCAAGTGAAGACAGAGGCAACACCAATGAAACCTGTAGGCAAGTGAAGACAGAGGCAACACCAATGAAACATGTAGGCAAGTGAAGACAGAGGCGACACCAATGAAACCTGTAGGCAAGTGAAGACAGAGGCAACACCAATGAAACATGTAGGCAAGTGAAGACAGAGGCAACACCAATGAAACCTGTAGGCAAGTGAAGACAAAGGCGACACCAATGAAACCTGTAGGCAAGTGAAGACAGAGGCAACACCAATGAAACATGTAGTCAAGTGAAGACAGAGGCAACACCAATGAAACATGTAGGCAAGTGAAGACAGAGGCGACACCAATGAAACCTGTAGGCAAGTGAAGACAGAGGCGACACCAATGAAAGATGTAGGCTGTTAAGGCTTTCGCGCGTAGTTGATTCTTTGAAATATAACTAGATTTAAGTCTGACTGGAAGTAACACATAACTCAAACTGATTCAGTAACACCGGCGAAAGGCCGAAACAATCATAATATGTAGTCGACGCTGATGTTGGTCTACAAATATGTTTAATGATCAAGAAGGGAATCGTTCGATGTCAACTATGTCCGTAAACTACTTCTTATTCTTACTGGGATAGCAAAAATGTCTTGTCTCTATCAAATTCTAAAGCGTTCTTGTTTTTTAAAGATCTGTCACGTCACTTGTCGCTAAGTAAAACTTTCCCCTTATTCCCGAAACAAATAACTAAATTCTAATCGTGTCATAACAAGGCAAGTGAAGACAGAGGCGACACTAGTGAAATCTGTAGGCCAGTAGCAAGATCTGAAATTCAAGACTGCTTTCTATGTTTGTGAAGTAAAATAGGAAATACTTTTTTAAGACGTCGATTCCTTCTTTAAGAAGCTGATGTTTATTTTACTCTTAAAAGTTAATGAACGAGAAAAATTAAAAAAAAATAGAACATTTCCAAATCCGCCATCATTTACCTTCTCCACGTGAACAATGTCCTGGTTAAGCGTATGTATAAATGTACTAATGGTCAGATGATACGAAATTCTAATGATGGACCTAAAGACCTAGACTTTGAAGATGGTGTGCAAAATATTTTAAAACTTCTATTAATTTAGTAAACTCTTTAATAATTAGACCAGAAGACGTAGTCTGTTTAAGATAAGATTTTCTATCCTCTAGCTAAATTTAAATTATTTTGTTTACACTGTAAAAAAATTAAGTATAAAAAATAAAAATCTGGCAAAATAATTCTTTACCTAAAGATATACATCAACTGTCAAAGCTCATGGAAAATCATTAGAGCCATTTTTGAGAACCACTTCCATATATTCACCCACGCATTGACCATACATTTTTAAGCAAGATAGAGGTATCGTAAAAAGAAAAAAAAAAGCGTTGCCTGTCATATATCTTTTTTGTCTATTGGTCTGACAAGTTGACATTAAAAAAATACTAAAGCGCTTTTAAAAATGGAATTTCACAATAATCAGAGTGATATACGTGTGATATACGTGTGCTATACGTGTGCTATACGTGTGCTATACGTGTGATATACGTGTGCTATACGTGTGCTATACGTGTGCTATACGTGTGATATACGTGTGCTATACGTGTGCTATACGTGTGCTATACGTGTGCTATACGTGTGCTATACGTGTGCTATACGTATGATATACGTGTGATATACGTGTGATATACGTGTGATATACGTATGATATACGTGTGCTATACAGCAACCATCAAATTTCTAGAAAAATCACTTGAGCGTTTTTTTTTTAGGACTCGCACCCAGCCTTTGCCCAGGTAGCACTTTCAAAGTGTGACTTGTTAGATAGCTAGTTTAGATAGTTGAGTTACGGACTCTATTAGACCGACAGTGAACATACATTTTATAGTGACGACATAGACTTTGGGGTCAGAGATTAGAATAGACTTTTAGAAATTAGTTCTGCTAGACTTTCTAAGGGAAAACATCATTGTTAGTGGCGGACTCGACTGTGGCCCATTCTATATTAAAGATTGTTTATATCGTTCATCTTGAGTGAACTTGGTTATTGAACCTTTGAACCTGTTGGTACCTGTTCATTCTTGTAGTGTGATGTTATGTTCTTATGGACTCGCATCTGTAATACATCCTACAAGGTACGCACGCATCTATAGTAAAGTGCGAAGTTCGAGCAGTCCCGATTTGACAAGAGGTTCGAACAGTTCACTTTTTATTGCTATAACTTTTTTATTTGAATGTTTACCAAATTACTACTATATTGCTACTGCGCATGCACCTTTTTTCTTTACTTCCGACACATACTATTTCCTTTTCCTTGTAAAGGAAAAGTTCATGGTGAGGTCAAACTCAGGAGGTGTGGAATTATTCTTTTTTACTACCCGGTAGTGAAGGAAATGGGTAATGGGATTAAGGCTATTTTTAAGTCTGATGGCTCATTAGCTCAAAGAGACTATTTGAAGTTGTGGACGGTGGGAAATGGTGCAATGGATGGTGTTCTTGCGCTGGAGTAAAAAGAAAATGACTTTATAGTGAAAATTAAATATTAAAACATGTTTTTAGATATAATTTCTTTGATCTGCTCGAACCTTCCATCAACCCGATCGAGCTTACTAACTGGGGAAAAATCTGCTCGAGGAAAAGTACGCTTGGCGATACTTACCCTACACCTCTTTGACTTCGTATTTAATTTTAACTAAGCCTAGTGATACATTAAATCCAATCTATTTTTATAGAAAAAAGGACGAGGAATTCAGAGATACCATCAGTTTTTTCATAGGTCAGACCGTTACTGTGCTATAAAAATCCAAACTTGAAAATTGCTGCCAGCGGGCTTAATGCGCTCGAACTTCGCACTTTACTTAGTATTATCAAGAATAGTTAGAAATACTTCAAGTCCATCTTATTACACATGCATCCGTTACAGACTTAAGAGGCATTGTATAAACAAAAGATTGGGAAAGATTTTGAAATCAAGAGACAAATAAACAATGTTAGGGTCTTAAAATGTGATTCATAACAAACGAATATTCACATTTGACTAGAGTAACACCTTTAGTAAAATCATTAAATTTAGAAAGTCTTCAGGACAGAAGACTCAAAAGTAAAGAAGTAGTTATATGTAGATACTGAACTATCTCTGTTGCCATCTACATAAGAAGAATTAGTATGTGCTACACGCGAAAGAGAGGAATTGATGAAAAATGCGAAAAGATTAGTATTTGGTTTATTGAAAGTATGTTTATTTAAGTATGTGTTGCTGTTTTTTTTAATTCCTCGTTTATAAAACTTTAATATTTCATACTCTGGATACTTCCAAAAGGTATCTATTTATTGATTTTGCCTCCGCCAAAGAAAAAAAATACATACACTGTTTTATACCACAAGATGATATTATCTCCCTTTATTCACGGTCACTAAAAAGTAGAATATAAACCTGTTCAATGCTCTATATTTTATTGTCAGACCTATTGACGAACTGAATGCTAGTTAATTATTCCCTAACTTGGCATTGTTTTATTTTTCTTCAACCTAACCCATATATTCATATATTGAGACTCGTTACTTCAACTCTGGTCAAGACATAGAGAAGCTTGGTGACATAAATGTTGAATTTCAATGTTCCAGACACACATGAAAGCATAGTCTATAATGTCAAAAATTCTAAGTTCTTAGAGAACAGACAGGATAGAGAAAAAAAAAAGATAATAATTTATTTTGGTATACATTTTATTTAAAATTTACCAAGGATGTTTTAAAATAATTTAAAATTTAAAATAATTTAATATGTGTCGTCTGATGTTTCTAACACATACAAACATGATATCCAAGTATTTAAAAGTATAATTGTAGTTCTCTTTAAGCAGCTGCTCCTGAAACAAATCCGTCAATCACGTGGATGACTTTTCCAATGTTAGCGACAATGTCTGCTAAGTTGAGGCTTTCATCTTCTCTCTTGATATTAGGAATACAAGTTTTAACTCCGTCGATTGCATAATAACAAAATGGAAGACCATTGTCCAGTTCTTCTCTTTTGCAGACGTTTGTCGTCGACATATCTGGACATACTCTCGTACATCCTGTAAAAGTACGTAAATAGCATTATTGGTAGCTTTTAAAATAGCATTTTTACAAAACCATTTAAATTTTCTAACAATATGCTTGAAACTAGATAAGCAAAATTGAAAAAGTAAAACATACATGTATGTAAAATATCCTAACTATGGATTGAAAAATGGAGGTTCTAACATAGATATTGTTATAATCCCAGTGGTGGTTTTAATAGGGGAGGTGGTGCGTGTGTAGTCAACCATGACGAGTGTGGACGGTCCAGCCGCTACGAGTGACAATACGACGGTTCGGAAAGGATCTGTGATCGGAATAGTACTCAAGCCAGTCACGTCAGAAATAGTCAGGTTACCACCTAGAAGAGTCGAGTGATGTTTCGTCCGGTTCTAGAGGGCCGTTAGGGGCCCTATATAAAGAGCAAAGGTATCTGAGTCAGTCACAACCAACTTACTGATTTACGATTCAAAACGTTACGACAGAGTTCAACTTGGTACAGCGTAGTAGTAAGTACCCGTGAGCCCGGGATGAAGAATATCTTGGAAGGCCTACCTACCATCAATAAGACAATTTTAATGTGTGACAAAAATGAGCGATCTTAATGTAATGGTACATGTTCTAAAGACATTCCTTTGTAAAGATTGTACTTTTTTTTTATAAGTCATAATACCATTACTTTTAATTCAGTTAGCATTTCATGTAAGAAATAGAGTCTTAAAAGTCAATGTTTGCACAATTTCTTAACAGAACTAAACGAATTAAAAGTGTTTCAAATGTACAAATACATGTTCTTCCTAAGTTCTCGTTTTGTCTCCACTGGCCATGAGTCATTGACCCAAGCGCTGTGGTTGCTACGCCACAGGCTGTGGGCCCCTAATGGTCGTAGACCCGGGCTCATTGAACCCCTTTGCGCCATGGATGTTACGCCACTGACTAGGCACAGAGAAGCCAGTAGAGTTCTTTCAACAACAGTACAGAGTTGATACGGCGGTTTAGATATCCACGCAGAAATTTGTATAGTTAGTATTGCATGTTGCCAAGGGTACAAAATTGGTTGTCATTTATTGGACATCAAATTTTTAGTTTTTTATGGAGACCTGAGTTGGCAAGTTGGTAGTGTCGAGTGGTGCAGTCTGCAGAGAGCCTGAATAGTGAGAGCCATTACAACATTTCACAAACTTAAGTTAATACCTAATGTTACACAAACTGAAACATCTTGTTCCTCTCGCTTGGCAGCTGCTCCAGAAATGAAACCATCGATGACCTGGACAACCTTTCCGATGTTGGCAACAATCTCGGCTAAGTTGAGATTTTCCACTCTTCTGAGAAATGGTAAACACGTTCTGACACCATTGATAGTTAAACAAGCCGCAACGTCTACTTCCTGTTCGCCTCTTTTACAAACGTTAGTGATCATATTTGTATCTGAGTCTGGACAAATCTTTGTACAACCTAAATGTTAAAAAAAAAATTTAAGACATTTATTTTTTATTGATTTTGATATACGATTGATAACAACAGCAATGTATTTTCTAGTTAGATGATTATAACTATAAAAGTAAACAATTAAACCGAAATTAATAGACCTCATTCACCCAAACGAACGATCAATTAAATATTATATATAAAAATCGCCCCCCCCCCGAAAAAACAATGGTAACGCTCATGAATTTCATGCTGCACAAGGTGAAAATGGATAGGGTGAGAAGGAACAGGATATCTGTTGATCGTTTTGTAAATGTATATATAAAAAAAAGGTGAACCACATGAATTCGAACTTCTCAAGCCAACGTGGTTACCACGAAAAGTTTATGAACATGGAAGATTGTATAGTTATCCTCAAACGATAACCTAATATAAAAAACGACTAATTTAGCTTATACTACCACTTCAGTAAAGTACTTTCTCTCTCCTTTGTTCGAAATAACAAACAAAACAATTTATCCCCAATAGATAATTAACTAATTTGTATGTTTAAAATTGATTCTTGTGTTGTTGAATAAAAGAAATAATTATGTGAAATTTCAGATTGATCAGAGAATCGGTGTCAGAGAAATAATGTGATTAAAACCTTTAGCCTGACAGAGAGACAAATGGGCAGAGTCACTGGATAAAAGCTTTGTAAAAACAATGTAGCAATAAAACATAAAACACTAAATCATAATAAAATACTCAAAGAGATGAAACAAAATTCTTATCTCATATGCTTGGACAAATTCTTACAAGTTCTTCTTCTTCTTCTTCTTCTTCTTCTAGCCAGCTTTATTGCTGCTGAGCTGTGAGCTCTTTTGCAGACTGTGCCAAGGAAAAAAAGTGTGCTGTTTTCTTCAGCTGTTCAGCACTGCCGTAAAGGGTGTTGGTTATGTTGGGCTGTAGTGGAAGTAGGGTCTGTCTAAGGTGGATTAGGGAGGGGCATTCAAAGAGGATATGGTTTACGGTTTCAAAGGGGTGGGCGCAATGTCTGCAAAGGGGTAGTTGTGTGGAGTTCTTACAAGTAAAAATGTTTTTCTGTGCGAGCCCCCACCATTTAGAGGCTTTAGGCGGTTGCATAGTTTGCCTATTGTGATGTTGCTTGTTCAGGCTGTCTTGAGGTCAACTATGGATGACTGTTGAATTTCAACCAATTACTCTGCAAGCGTTTGGGTATAATTGTTCGGGTGTATTCCGTGTAGTTGATCAACAATCCAGACAAACAAACACATCGGTTTTAACTAGTAAAGAGATGTAGTCAACGCTGATGAACAACTTCACATATATTTATTCTAATAAAAGGCCACAGTAGAAGTCTCTGTCACTAAACACGTCGTTACCCTCAAGGATTCTATCGCTAACTGATTTTCCGGTCTCTAACCCAACATATCCCAAACGTCACTAGTCCCGTTCAATATGCGTCTTCTATGGTGCGTCGCTAAATAACTAACCTATATAAATAAGGTGTCTAACACTATGCCTTATGCCGAATATTAATAAAATACCTATATCTATAGTCCTAACCCAATGTCTATAAAATATAAAATGTTTCGTGTTAGACTACCTCCTCTAATGTGTATTTTCTTTTCTTTTCTGTAGCCAAAACAAATTAAATAAAAAAAAATAATTCTCTAAGTACCTAATGTAAGGCACGCAGCAAAATCTTGTTCTTCTCTTTTTGTTGCAGCTCCACCAATAAAACTCCCAATGACTTGAACAACTTTTCCTACGTCGGCCACAATCTGTGCTAGGTTCAGGTCTTCTTCTCTTTTTATAGCTATACAAGTTCTGACACCATCGATGTAGTAGCAAGGAAGTATTCTTTGTCCTTTTCATCTCTCTTGCCACTAATGGGTAGATCTCCACAAAGATTTACCCCAGCTATGGGAAAGCAATTGTCTTCTTCCTCTCGGATAACGTTGGCTGAGGCCGCAGCCACAAGGACTAGTGACAGAAGAAAAATGTTCATCTTCTCACCTGTTGATATTCATTTAAAGGAATTTCATTAATACTAAATTAATTGCACATTATGTCAAAGATATAGAATTTAAATGTAAAGAATTTAACTCTTTTTTTTTTATAAACCTTTTTTCAACTCACTCTGTCTGGTAAAATGTTTATACACGTTATATGTCCCACACCCAATCTCGAATTAAGCTGAAATTGTGCAAAATTATTTCTATACCTGACAACAGAAGAATAAATACAAAATTTAACCAATCAGTTTATTAACTATCAGTTATTAATTTGTTTGTTTGAAATTTTGAACATGATAAAGAAATCGTACTCTACGGATGTGATGGTATAAAACAATTGATAAAAATATATTTATGGCAGATTAATATGTCTTAGTCAATGGTATCTAATATTACATAACTGATCAACACCAATTGATACAATTACACTTAAATTAAACTTGTATTTTTTTAAAGTAATGTAGATGTTATTCTTCTTTTGTCATTCGTCTATAATGGAACTAGACCCAGATTAAAAAGACGTAAATTGTAATCCTCGACAATCATGATACCAACTCAACAAATACTTCTGAAAAAGTTTGATGCAAATGTCAAACTTGCAATAAAATTTTGCAATAGAAAAAAACTACAAGAATTTCCTGTCCTGTACTTACCAACAAAAAGTTGCACTTTACGATGTTCTCTAGTGCTGAATCTATAAACGAAATTTATCCAGGCATTTATTTATACATAAGGACATCGTGACTTCTTTCTTTTTTTAAAAAAAAGACAACCACGAATAGATAATTAGCCTAAAAATAGATATACATTTTACCAGTTCTATTTCTAAAACAAGAGTTTCGTTATTATTGACCACATTTAATTTTTTTTACGATTAATTATAATCGCAGTCATCGGCATTTTGTTTAGATCCGGTCTAATTTATTAACACAACAAAATAGAGTAATATAACTAGAAAATAGTAGAGAAACATTAAAAGTGCTTTTTTAAAAAAGGCAATAACTCCTTTATACATTTTTAAAACGATCATTTTTCTATTAATAAGTAATGAATGTTTGATTAAAAAACAAGGGATCATTTTTTACCCCACTGCTTAAGCGAATGTATATATCTACTACATTTATAATATTCCAATGATAGGCCTTTACAAGATGATGCGCTAAATTTTCCCGAACTTTTATTTATGAATCAATAATGCCTTACATTTGGAAATTCCCGAACGCGATAGTCTTTTTTTAAACTGATGCTCGATGTAGATCTAGGCCTAGTTCTCTAGCCCAAATTAAATTCATTAATTTTTTATTTTGAAAAATGTTAACGTTCAAAGAATTTTTCCAGTTATGCCAAAGAGCTAGTCATTCTTTTCTGTGATATACGCCGGCAATTAAATTTCTAGAAAAATCGTTATAGCCCTTTTTTTTTTTTTTGAGATCCTGTTCAAGGTTCCACCTTTACATCACCCACTCAGTTTCCGCAATGAAGTTCCGACTTGAATAGAGGTATTGTAAAAAAAAAAATTAAAAATCCATCTGCAAAAGAAAATATGGGTGAGATAACTTAGGGTGAACGTCACAAAATGTTTTAAAAAGTCACTTACTTACTTACTTAGACTTTGGTCCTCCCGCGCCGTTCGGCGCTTTGGGCGGCAAGCTGTCTCCATAAAGATCTGTCACTGGCAATGTCTGAAGCCTCCTCCCACCTGGTGTCCACTGTTCTGAATATTTTAAAATAAATTGAAAATCTAAACTATGTAGAAGTCTCTAAATTAGAACACAGATTATCTCATTAACTTGTTACAGCCATTTGTTTCCTCCATTAGTTTTTAAATCCCTTCCTTTAGGTTCATCGGCGGAAGGAAAAAGAAAAAAAAGATCTTGTTTTTTTTTTCGATAACGGCTCGAAAGATTTTCCTACAGATTTAACACTTTATCTTTTTTTTTTTTTTAATTCGCTAACTTGGTAACTTGGCAAAAACTCTGGATAGAACGTTTTAATTTTTCAGGATTATTTAGTTATTTTGTTGTTAATGTTGTTGTTTTTGAAGTATGTCATATGATCTCATTGGGAATGATCATAATGCACTCAAACGAAAAGAAATTTTTATAAATCAAGTAAGAATATAAAACTAAAATGTTATTTAACCTTGGTTATGGCAATAATAGAATTTGCTTCCTCTGTTTGGGACCCTTCAACTCAAAAAAACATTAAGAAACTGGAACAGACACAAAATAGAGCAGTGAGATTCATAACAAACGAATATTCATATTTGACTATAGTAACACCTTTAGTAAAATCACTAAATTTAGAAAGCCTTCAGGACAGAAGGCTCAAAAGTAAAGTAGCGATTATACACAAGACACTGAACCATAATCTTCAAATACAAAAACAAAATTTAATAAACTATTCAGAAAGACACAAAGATAAAGGCACATTTCTCGTCCCATATGCTAGGACAAATGTGTATAAACGCTCCTTCTTCCCTAGTGCTATTAGAGCATGGAATGGGTTGCCTGAGCTAGCCAGGAAAACCAGTGACTTGGCAGAATTTAAGTCATTGGTTAATATGCATGACGCGTAGGACGTAATCATCTTCTTTTTTGAAGTAATGTCTGTATCACATAGGATAAGATAAGATAAGATAACCGTTTCTTTGTCCTAAAAAAAGAAGTTGAATGAGTAAACAAAAGTACCTGGACATTGTACCCGCTGTCTTATGCAGATTTGAATAATTATTTCAGTGGCTCACTGGCAAGACTTTTTGCAATAAGGAAGTACTACACTCAATACATAGAATAAGGAATCCTCAGCTTCATAAAGTAAAGTTTATCTTTCAGCCATTGCGATCTTTGGGGAAGATGATGTTAAAATCATCTGTTTCTATTGCTAACGGTTAACGAGCAGGATGTCATGTGGCCAGCACAAAGACCAACCGCCTCTAGTTTACCTTACTAAAGTCAGGTCCCTATTAGAGCTGGTTTGACTCAAGGGCGCCCTAAAAAGCACGAAATTCTAAATCCCACTCTTCACCGAGATTGAACCCAGGTCCCCAGGTTCGAAAGCCAAGCGCTTAGTCACTAAACCACCGCGCCTCATAAAATACGAGTCGTTTTAATTTTTCTTGTTGATTGTTTTTTTCCTCACTGTAATGTTATCTTCAGATATGTGAATCTGCATTGCGTAAAACCTCTGACAATAAGCTCAGTTTTAAAATACAGATTTGTATTTTAGATTTAATTTAAATTTAATTTATTTTCCGACCTTCTAGAATTGTTCACCGGATAATCCCGTTAATTGGTTATCAGATTATACATTGATAAGATTGGAACTCTGACCATTTTTTTTCTTTGCATTTCGAATAAAATTTTGAATTTTAACTCCCCCCGCCCCTTTTACATACACATTCTTTCCACGAATCCTAGAATTTATAACTTTGAATTGCAATGGTTCCCTTTATAACGACCCCCATTCAACAGATACTTTTCCTCTGTAATTCTAGTAATAATTATCCCCACAAGCTTCCACTATAAAAAAAAGGCAGCTTTAAAATATCTGATTATTCTTTGGTTTGTGACCTATATATCAAAATATTTAATAATTCCTATGATTTGTTTTTTTTTTTGTTCACAGAACCTCTTTTTCTATGAATGCATTTTTGATGAACCCCCCCCCCCCCTTTCCCAAATTTTCTACTTTTAAACATGTGTAGTTCAGTTTTACAGAAACATATTGGGATTAAACTGAAACATCGTTTTGGTGAAATCAAACACATATTAATTTGATCGTAAAATGTACTTAGTTTTTCTAGGTACATGGTAAGTAATATCATTCTAAAATTGCAAGTTTTTGTCCAAGCCAAGTGTGAGCATCAGTAATGAGACATTCAGTGAGCAGGGTTTAAGTAATTGGAGACCCGGGACAGGATTTTTGTGGAGGCCCCTAAAATTTTTTGAAAGCCTTAATGAAGATCCACTTACAAATGAAAATACTTTATCTAAATGTATGCAATATTTAAAAAAAAAAACATAGCAAGCTTTTATAATTTAAAACAAAAGTACTTTACACAATTTTCAAAATACTATTTTGGCACTTGCTTAGGTTTCTTGAGAATCTGTCCTGAAACTGATCTTATCACTAATATCTGCAAAAGAGAAGAGCATGACATAGGAGTTGAGACTTGTTCTACAGTCAACGGAGTTAAAACTTGTTGGCCTCTAATCAAGAGAGAAGAGCATGACATAGGAGTTGAGACTTGTTCTACAGTCAACGGAGTTAAAACTTGTTGGCCTCTAATCAAGAGAGAAGAGCATGACATAGGAGTTGAGACTTGTTCCACAGTCAACGGAGTTAAAACTTGTTGGCCTCTAATCAAGAGAGAAGAGAACAATCAACCTATAGGACATTGTTGTAGAAATGCCATCCAGGTTTTTGACGGGTTCATTTCAGGAGCAACTGGGAGGAACAGAATGGTCTTCAAATGAACAGATGCCTCGAATCATCGAATGGAATAAATTTAAAACATCACTATAAGATTTTAAATATATATAAGAAAAGAATATTTCTTTTTCTTGTATTTTGCTATAAAACTTTTATAAATAAATTAAAACGCTGAAGCAGACATGAACCACTCAATTTTATCTTTATAAACTAATCTTAGATTTTAGGGTTCAGTTTTTTCTTTTTTCCGCACGTTTAGTCTATAAACTCTTCCGTTTATTGCACAAAGTAATATCAATGTGAATTAGATAATTCGATGTACATCTTTGACAGTGGTGTGGCTAGAGTTTATTTAAAAAACAAATGAGCAACTAACTCGTGGTAATAATGCATAAGTTAGGTACTTTTCTGTATTTAGTAAGCAGCTGTGATCTTTCAATTTAGCAGTACGCTCGGATGAACAGATAGTTAAGGATGGATATATACCGAAGTCATTTTGGGAATATTTTTGTAATTATGAAAATGAACAATCGGGTAAAGACTATCAATCTGAAGAGTTGTTTTTTCCTTCTGTCAGTTCTCTCATGGCAATTAGAATAGAAAGTATCTTTAAGTCCCACAAACAATACAGAAAACCATAGCTCACGTCGTAAGGTTTTACATTGCATCTTTTGCGTAAAACTATTGGGATATTATTGGCTTTGAAGAAAGTCTTTGCAGTGTAACTTCTAAAATGGTTACGTTCTAACCAGTGGCCTAGCAAGGTACCCGTGGGCCCGGGTTCAAGAATGTGTTGATGGGCCCCTCTCTTCCCCTATGACAAATATTTTGTGTGAAAAAGAAATTCAGTAGTTTGTATGTATCGGTACATTTACTAAAATACATTCCTATGCAAGTTCATGAACACAGCTGACAAAAAAACATATTAAGACCATGTTTAAGTCCCATTTAGCACAGTGAATATAATGCGCAAGCCACTGCTTTTGTTGAAACAATAAGGGCCTACCTGAAGGCACTAGCGGATCCAGAACTTTAGAAGGGGGGCGATTTTTTTTCAAACCCTAACGTCCAGTAAACCCTAACTCTAAGCATAAACGCGCATACAGCATATAAATTAGAAATGAACAATGAGCATTGTTTCTCAACCTTCGGCGAAAAAAAAAACACACACACACATACACACAAAAAACAGCCATGTTGAGGGCTTTCTGACAGCTAGTGGGTCTAGGGCCGGGGTCGGCAACCTGCGGCTCGCGAGCCACATGCGGCTCTTTGGACGTGAAGCTGCGGCTCTTTAGTTCCATACGCAAATATTATTTATTTTATCGAAACATTTTTTAAAATCGTTCTGAATCGTTAACGAGGATTAGGCAGCGATTCTATCTCTCAGCCACTTGTACTCGCTTTTCACCACACACTTCCCATTACGCGTCGTCACTGTTGCAAGTCTGTTGGAAGCTCTCGTCGGATGTTTCTATGTAGGTTTTAATTCTCTTTCGACGTATCTTCACCACTCGCTTTGACTGTGACGTAAAGTTTTTTTGTTTCAAGTAAATGAGTTAGAAGCGATTATCTTCTCAAAGCTAGAAGCAATCTACAAGTAATGCTAATCTGACAAGCTTTGCGGTACCACTAGAAATTGCACAAAAAGGCAAACCTTTCATGAGATTTCAAAGACTGCTTCCTACATGCATCTGAAGATCTGTTTTCTGATTTCAAAAGCAAATCAGAAATCGTTTAAAAAAATCAAATATTTGCCACTATTCGCTAAAACAGTACAAGATAGAATAGCTAAAATGTCTTCAATAAAAACATATTTGCAGGTGAAAAGTATTCAACTTTCTTCTGTCTTAACACTTGCTATAGATGAGTATTGCTTCATAAAGACACGGGACGTTGCCAATTTTGTTGGGTATATGTCTTCCAAATGGTCCAAAAGAATAACTTCTACGAATGCTACCGTTCTCATGACAACTAGAGGGGAAGATAGAGCAAACACATTGAATACCTTGAAGACAATAAGATCGATTTAAATAAAATTATTTCAATAGCAAGTGATGGAGCCAAAAGTATGACAGAAAAAAAAGATCAATGATTCTTTGGAGCAAAATAAACCACCGAATTCTTATATTTCATTAAATAATACACCAAGAAGACCTTTGTGCTCAAACATTTCCGGCCGAAAAAGTTGAGGTCATAAATTTTGTAATCAAGATTGTTAACAGCATCTTGACAAAAGCACTCTACCGTGGTCAATTAAAAAAAATTCTTAAACGAAATGGAGACTCAGTATTCCTAACAATTTCTTCACAATAAAGTGCTGGATGGCTTTTCAAAGTATAGATGTTGAAACGTTTCGCTTTGTGTTTGAATGAAATAAATACATTCCTAAATGAAAAAGGTAATAATCACCCTGAATTAGAGAACGACAAATAGTTGCAAAATTTTACTTTATGATTGATATAACAGAGAAATTACATGAGCTGAATCTAAAACTGAAATGAAAGGGAAACCCATCCTATGGTTTGGTAGACGATTTGGTTTGTTTAGAAGAAAAAAAAATTCTATTTGCAAAAGATATTTAGAGCGGTCAATTACTTCATTCGTCCCGAGACATGACGTTAAACTGCGCTCCTCTTTCCTTAGCACTTTTGGAGCTCAAAAGTGCCCTACTTCTTTTCTATCATTGTGTCTGCCTCCTCTTTTCCTAAGTCTGCCTTCATTGATCATCACACTGTCTCCTTAACTTTAAATTCTCACTACGTCCTAGACCAGTCCGTTTGCCGTGGACTGCGACGGGTAAGGGGGGATAAAGAGATCCTGGTGTTTGAGTGGTGGCTATCTGAGGATAAACCACAACAACACAATACTTTGGCTCCAAGTTCCCCTAGACCTGAGACCCAGATGGCCCGCTCTGGGTCAAACGGCTGGTCATGCTGAGCTACCAGCATAGGTCGTCGACCTATGCTGGAGGGCGGTGGCTGGAGGGTCAATCAGGGAGCTGCTGTATCGGACACATGTCCGATGTAGCAGCTGACTGAGTATAGCACCTGTGTAGCCCTGGCGGGCTCATTCTGGACATCCGAATGGCCCGTCCCCTTGTTGGACTCGATGGCGGGTGGGGAGCACAGGTGCCGAATTAACCAAAATATATATAGACAAAAAAACACACACAAAACTACTTGCCCCAGACCTATGTCTGGGCAAGAAACGTCGAATTGACGATAAAAAAGAGGAGGTCCCAAAAAGCTGTGCCACCTGGCCATCATTTCTGGTGGTTAGATGCACAGAGGAGGGAAAAAGCCTGACAAAGTTGAGCCCTTTTATTATCTATAAGGGACTCAAGTCAGTAGTGGGAGAGCCCAAGAGTGTGTCTAAGCTACACAAAACAATGGAATTCCTTGTAGAAGTAGACAGCAAGACACACTCTGATGGGCTTTTAAGATGCAGAAGACTCTGTGATCTCCAAGTGGAAGTCATGCCACACAAGAGTCTGAACACCAGCAGAGGTGTAATCAGCTCTAGGGACCTACTGGAATGTTCCGAGAAGGAAATAGTGGAGGGCATTAAAGGAGTCACCCATGCCCGGCGCATTACCAGGCGCAGGGAGGGTGAGGAGGTCAAAACCGCCACTATTATCCTCACATTCGGAACTAGGACACCGCCAGAGTATGTGAAGGCAGGATACCTACGAGTTCCAGTGAGGCCCTACATACCTAACCCCATGAGGTGCTTCAAGTGCCAGGGTTATGGACACGGCGCGGCAGTCTGCAAGAGGAACACTGTGTGTGCCAGATGTGCTGGAGAGGGTCATGAGGACAAGGGCTGCACAGCCCAGTTCAAATGCCCAAACTGTCAAGTTGGCCACTCAGCCTACTCCAAGGACTGCCCTGTGTTGAAACAGGAGGTTGCCGTGCAGGAGTACAAGGCAAGAAACGGATGTACCTTTAGCCAGGCGAAATCGGCTGTACTGGCCCTACCCAAGGGCCAATTCGGCTTGACAAAGACCTACGCCCAGGCTGTTGCTAAGAAAGGAAGATCCATAGCCACACAGACGGACACATTAACCCCACCACCCTCTCCTCCTCCCCCAACTCAGAAGAAAACACCGCCAAAGAACACACCTCTGAAGAAACAAGAAAGCCCTGTTGTCCTGCTAAAGAACATGTTCTCTGTGCTCGCTGATGAGAGCATGGAGACTGAGCAGCATGTCAAAACCAATACTCCGGGAGAACCCGGAGACATCATGTCTGACACAGGTTCTCCTCAGAGAACCCAGCCAGACACCCCAACCTCTACCGAGTTAGAGGTTGACCAACTCCCTAAGGGGAGAAATCAAAGCGGAGAGGATGCCCGAGGTGAGAGAGGAGGAAATAACCTCCGCTCTAACCAGAGGGATCTCCCCTCTCCAGAGAGAAAGACTTCCCCCAAAAGGGGGTTGTCCTCCTCTCCATCCAAACCCAAGAATAAAAATACCAGGGTCACTGGAATAAAAGGAAACCCCTCCGGGGGCCTCCCAAATAGCTCCAAGTAGGTCATCTAGAATAAGCCATGGATTCCAGAATTGTACAGTGTAATTGTAGAGGCCTCAAGGCCAATTACGAGGAAATGCAGCTACTGATGGACTCTAAGACTCCTGTAGCTGTCTGCTTACAGGAAACATTTCTGAAGGATTGCATCAGCTTCCGAAGCTACCGTGCTTACACCAAGAATGTTGAGGATGCAGAGAGAGCATCAGGTGGAGTCTGTATCCTTGTGAAGGATAGCATCCCCCATGAGAGGGTAGAACTACAGACCACACTACAGGCCGTAGCAGCTAGGATAACCCTTCACAAGGTTATCACTTGCTGCAGCCTGTATCTACCACCAGGCGCTCCATTAAACCGAACAGACATGGAGGACCTATGGAAACAACTCCCCGGCCTTATTTAATCCTTGGGGATTTCAATGCCCATAACACCATGTGGGGATCCAACAATACCGACACAAGAGGTCGTATGCTGGAGGATATCTTCCTCCAACATGATTTATGCATACTTAATGATGCATCACCGACCTACTTGCACCCA
Source organism: Biomphalaria glabrata (assembly GCF_947242115.1). Lineage (NCBI taxonomy): Eukaryota > Metazoa > Mollusca > Gastropoda > Planorbidae > Biomphalaria > Biomphalaria glabrata. Next base: position 22,167,582 of record NC_074727.1, read on the forward strand.
GGAACTGGATCACTCACATGCATTGACCTCACCGTATGCGTCCCCGGACTTCTGGACGACTTTAAATGGTCAGTTAGCAATGATCTACGGGGAAGTGATCACTTCCCAATCATCATTACTAACAATCTCCCTTCATTAGGACGACCTCAGCGGTGGAAACTGAATAAGGCCGATTGGGAACAATTCCGAAAAAGATGCTCCGAGGATATCACAGAAAATATCCTCGATGAACAGAACCCAGCTGATACCTTTGCTAGCAAGCTACTAAGTATAGCCAGGAAAGTTGTACCCCTAACCTCTGCAAATCCAAAACGGCCTAGCGAACCATGGTTTGATACAGCTTGCAAAAGTGCTATTGGCGATAGGAAAAAACGACTGGCTGCATTTATAAAGAATCCTTCCCAGGAAAACCTAAAGCTATTCAGGATAGCTAGAGCAAAGGCTAGACAAACCATACGGTCAGCCAAAAGGAATTCCTGGAGAAGTTTTGTCGGCAGTCTGGATGCCAAAACTTCTGCTAGAGCGGTTTGGAAGGCAGTAAGGCGAATCAAAGGGAAAGAATCAAATGCAATAGGGCATTTGAAAAACCAAGGACGAACTGTCACGTCCCCCAGAGAAATAGCTGACTGCCTTGCATCCTCAATAGCAGAAAAATCATCCACTGCACACTACACGCCAGAGTTCCAAAAAGTCAAAACCAGGGAGGAAAGACACCCCATTGATTTCAGGTCAGAGAACAATGAAGACTACAACAAACCGTTCTCGCTTGAGGAACTGAGGGAATCGCTAGACAAGTCACATGACACAGCGCCTGGAGAAGACGAAATCCATTACCAGTTCCTCAAGCACCTTCCCGAACCCTCATTGGCAGTCCTGCTAGGGGTCTATAACTGTGTGTGGCAAACAGGCGCTTTCCCAAACAGCTGGAGGAAAGCCACAGTTATACCGATACCTAAACCGGGAAGAGACGGCTCTGACCCAGCTAACTATCGACCAATAGCACTAACAAGCTGCATCTGCAAAATCATGGAAAGAATGATTAACAGTAGGCTGGTCTGGTACCTGGAAAGGAATAAAGTGATCTCAAACTACCAGTGCGGATTCCGGCAGGGGCGGACAACAACTGACCACCTGGTAAGGCTGGAAGCTTATATTAGAAATGCATTACTCAGAAGAGAACATCTAGTAGCTGTATTCTTCGATATAGAAAAGGCCTATGACACAACCTTGCTTTTGACTCCATATTTAACCCCACAGAGGTAGAATTATACAATCGAAGGCCTAACGTCATACAGCCGTTGGGCCTTCGAATGAGAGAACCCATCCAAAATTTAACCCCACCCATTGACCAAATCTCTAAAATAGAAACCCCTCAGAATCCTCCTTGGCTAATGAATAAACCCAAATTAAATTTATCCCTCCTTAATTTCAAAAAAGAAAATACAGACCCAAGCATACTACAAGTCCACTTTAGGGAACTGCAGGAGAGCTACGGAGATTGTGGCACCATCTACACAGACGGATCCAAAATGGAGGGAAAGGTCGCGTGTGCCTGCTCCTTTCGGAACAAAACAATCTCCCGTAGACTCCCCGATGGCTGCTCCATCTTTACGGCCGAATTGCACGCAATATTGCTTGCACTTATGGCCGTAAAAGCATCAGAAAGGAGTAAATTTATAATCTGCTCCGACTCCAAATCTGCATTGCAAGCTTTGGGGCGGATGAAGACTGACATCCCATTGGTACATAAGAGCCTGAAGCTGTTGGACCTAATAACAGCCGACCGTAGGGATGTCACCTTCATCTGGGTCCCCTCCCATGTTGGCATTGAGGGAAACGAAGCCGCAGACAGAGAAGCAAAGAGAGCCCTAAATCATGCGGTGTCAGGAACCCAAATTCCCTACTCGGACCTGAGACAAAGTATTGCCTCTGCCAACTATCGAGAGTGGCAGAACCGATGGGAGGCTGAGACTCACAGTAAACTCAGGCAGATTGTGGCGGATGTCAGGTGGCGGCCCACATCTAAGGGTCTGACAAGGCATGGTAGCACAACCATGTCCAGACTTAGGATTGGCCACACATACATCACGCACTCTTTTGTACTAAAGAGAGAGGACCCCCCACTTTTCGAGTACTGTGACTCTCGCCTCACCGTGGAACATATCCTCGTTGATTGCCCCAGATACCAGGATGTCAGGGCGAAATATTTTAGAGCCACTAATCTAAAAACACTATTTAATAATGTCGACCCTGGGAAGGTACTGGGCTTTATTCGGGAAGTGGGGCTATCTACGAAGATCTGATTTCTGAATTTGTGAACATGCACTATTTACATTAGATTTTTACCAAATATTTAAATTTTTACTACCTTTACTATTTTAACTGTGAATAGACCTTGATTTTAATTATATGACTGTATAGAATCTGGCCCTTATTGTTTAGAGATAGAGTAGTCCTTAAGGGACTGCAGGCACGACATGGCCTAAATTGTGCCGATGTGCCTCAAATCCAAAAATCAAATCAAATCAATTACTTCATTTGCAATGTCAAAAGCAGTATCGCGATAAAATCAGTTCAACTTTCGACACGAATCACTTTAGCACACTGTTAAAATGAAAATCAAAGATGAATTTCTTGAAAGATTTGAGCAGTTCGAAACTATTCTAGCATTCTTAGTAAATCCCCTCAACACAAATAATAACAAAATCCGCATTGATCCATTTGGAATTGATACTGGATCTCTAGAAATGCAATTGATCGATTTAAAAAGTAAAGTTTTGTGGAGTGGAAAATTTACAGAGTTCAAAATCAAGTTGGAAGTGTTGGAAGTCCAGATATGTATGTAAGTCATGTAACAAAAGTGGACAGCTTTAAAAGGAATGCCGCATGGAATAATCGCTCAGAATACTAAAGTGAGGTACAGAAGTTGACATTTGGAGTGCTGACTATCTTTGGATCGACATATTTGTGCGAGCAAGCGTTGTCTTGCATGAATATAATTAAAAGTAAAGTAAGAAGCCAAGTAACAACTGAAACTTTAGTTTTTACCGATATAAAAAGAAATATCTAATAATACTAGATATATATATATATATATATATATATATATATATATATATATATATATATATATTAATATATATATATATATATATATATATATATATATATATATATATATATATATATATATATATATATAATCTAATTTGTTGTGAAAAACACTACTTATATATGAATAAATATATTCTTTTTTTTTCATTGAGAGTACAATTTATATTTGGCCAGAAAAAATTTTGTGGCTCTTCAAAAAAAAATATTTTGTAAATTCTAATTTTTGGCTCTTTCGACTCGAAAGGTTGCCGACCCCTGGTCTAGGGGAGCGCTGTAATGTCACCCAGTGGGGTCTGGGGCGAAGCCCCGACGCCAAAAGCGTTTTCTTGCATTCTTTATTGCAGAAATGCATTCTCCTGACATCTACAGCTCAGTATTCATCATATTGAAAAAGAACCTTTTTAATACTTTTTTTCTTGAAAAATATTCTAATATAAATTTACTGGCCCTTACTTCATTGCAAATACAACCGATTAGTTCCTTTAACTAGAAAAATATCAGATTTAGTAAGGGTTGGAAAAAGGCGACAAGGAAAAGAATATTTGTTTTCAGAACTCATTTCAATCGTTACTCTTATACTGAGAAATTTCATATGGATTCTAAATTTTCCAAAGCAAAGTCTTTCTTTAAAAAAAGTATGATAAATTCATATGAAGTTACATAATCTCTGTCGCCACATTTTACTATTTTGTTTTAAAACATCCTGTTTTCATCTGGAAAGGGGAGGGGCGGTGGAGTTAAAACGATCAATCCTCGCTCCTTTTTATAATTTCTGCTAATGATTGCATTTGACATTAAGGTGGGGCTACTCGATATAAGAATTTAATTAATAGCATATATAAATTATATTAGTGACAGATTTTTCCTTAATTTTGTTATTTCTTAACTATAATACAAAAATTAAAAGTATTGGTTCGTCCACCTGGTACTACCCTTTTTATTTTATATTTACTAATGATAAAATTTGATAGATAGATAGATAGATAGATAGATAGATAGATAGATAGATAGATAGATAGATAGATAGATAGATAGATAGATAGATAGATAGATATATAGATAGATAGATAGATAAATAGATGGATGGATGGATGGATGGATGGATGGATGGATGGATGGATGGATGGATAGATAGATAGATAGATAAATAGATAGATAGATAGATAGATAGATAGATAAATAGATAGAACAAAATTATATATAAAATAAAACGCTGAGGCAGACTTGAACCACTCTGTTTTATCTTTATAAATGAATGTTAGATTTTTGGGTCTCTAAACTCTTCCGTTAAACGCACACAAAAAAATATAAATGTTGAGAAACTACTTATATGTACAATTTTAGCATTGAAGTACAAAACGGTAATTAAAACAAGGTTACAAAAGACATTTTGTGTGGAAACACAAACTTAAAATCGGCCCCGAAGTGGTCCACCCAGGCAGGCTTCAATATTTTCCGAATGAAATTATATCAAAGACAAATAAGAGATAAGAATGGAGAAAGAAGGTTAACAGATCTTGTGCAGTGCCCCAACGATCCCGCAGATCAAAGGATAGGTGAAAGTGAATGTAAAGTTAGATGTGAACCTGGCCTAACTGGTTCTCCTTTCAGACCTTGTGGTCTATAGGGCAGATGATGTTAAGTTCATCTGTTTTTGAGGCCTACGGTTAACGAGGGTGTCATGTAGCCAGCACAACGACCAACCGCCGTTACTTTTCCCCAGCTCCGCCGTTACTTTGCCCCAGCTAATGTCAGGTACCCATCAGTCTTCACCAGGATTCGAACGCGGGACCCCCGGTTCGAAAGCCAAGCGCTTTACCGCTCAGCCACCGCGCCTCCCCTGGCCTAACTGATGTCTTATAATTGATTTAATTGTTTTGAAAAAGCTCAATCTCTTATTCGAATTCTCAAAATAAAAGTATATCTATATGTACATTTTGCAATAAAAGATCTGAAACATGAAGTTTACAAAATTATTATTCGTTTTAAATTAGGTCTAACTTATAATGCATACTAATTAGCTTTTTCTCTTCAAAAAACTGTTTGCATAACTGATTTTAAAAATTAGATTTTTCGCTTGCAGAAAAAAAAAAGTAGCCGTTGCATCAGAACTTTGAATGGTCTAAAATATTGTGATGTCGGATTTTCAATATTTGTTCTAGTTTACGAGATCTAAACGGGACAGTCGGACAGACATTTCGCACAAAACTAATAGCGTCTTTTCCCCTTTCGGGGGCCGCTAAAAACAATAGAACAACTTTCTAATGGTAATAATACAAAAATTACGGTATTTAGTAAGCAACTATAAATTTTCAATTGAGCGTATAAAACATTGCTGTTCTTTTTTTAAGGGATTTCAAAATTTCTCACTATAATATTAGGTCCTATAAATTCCATGAGATTGTCTTCTGGTTATGTTATATAGACTTAATACTAACCCATATCGATTTATCTTATTTTTAAATGGCTCAGGTTTTCTTTTTTGCTTGAAGAATGTAGGCCTTTATCTTTAAAGTTCAAATGTAAACAAGGATCAGGTAACTGCAATTTTAATTCATTGTGAAAATCTCAAATGGCTAAAAACAAAATAGATTCACTTATTAGATAAAACTAACTATGATTGTCTTCTGGTTCCGTTATACGGACTTCATAATTCCCCATATCGATTTATCTTATTTTTAGATTGCTCTGTGTTTTTGTTTGCTTGAAGAATTTAGGCCTTTACCTTTATAGTTCAAATGTAAACAAATATCAGGTTACTTCTAATTTAATTCTTTATGAAAATTTTTATTTGTTAAAAACAAAAGGATTGTACTGTTTAGATAAGGCTAACTAGTACAATGGAGATCTTTTAATAAAGTTTTTATCTTATCGTTCTTGTCTATGTTGATTTGGAGCTAGACGACACGATTTACGAGAGTATAAAAGTCTCAGCTAGTTTGTTAAAGTCTTCAAATTTAGAAGCCTTCTTAAGGGAACTTTGGCTGTTTTGTAAGTAGACGGATTTACGTATTGTAAATCTAGCCACTCAAAGGAATTATAAATTAAGTAGTTGAAAATTATGTGATCTTTTTTGGTATGTAAAGTTATTTTAATAGCCTCGTTCAATTGTCTTGCAAAAGTAATTTTTTTTATAAATTTTGCTTGCAACAATGAGCTTTCTATATGTCGTCCTTGACATTGTTTACTCAGACAATGTATTTCAAAATATCGCCCAACTTCATTATTACTACAATATCTCTATAATATAGGTCTTAGAATATAGATATTATTAATTTAGGTATTAAATGAATTAATGATCAGGAAATTTTTGAGCATTTCTTATAAGTCTTGATCTAAAGGCTAATCATTGAAATATTTAAAAATTATAGTAGATCTATACTTTTGCTTAACTAGGATTCTTTAGATAAGACCAAACTCCGGCCCGAGAACCACATCCGCCGTATGTCATGGTATAATTCGTCTCTAAAATCTTCTACCCATAATGCTTAAATAAGAACAAAGAGGCTTGGTTCCTTTACATCCAACGGTAACTGAATGGTTAAGTTCTTGTCTTCCGAATCTTTTTTTACAATGCTTTCTGGGTTCGAATCTCAATGAAGACTGAGAGTTAGAATTTTAAGATATTTAGGGCGTGCGTGACTCCAGACAAGTCTAATGGATATCTGACTTAACTTTGCTAAAGTAAAGGCGGTTGGCCATTGTGCACGTCACATGACACCCTGCTTGTTAGCCGTTGGCTAAAGAAACTTGTGACCTTAACATCATCTGCCTTATAGATCACAAACTCTAAAAGAAACAAATTTACTACTGATGCATGTGTATGTTTTTATCTTGTTTTTTTTTCATTTAACACAAAAATTGTTATTATCAATAACGAACAGAATGAAAATACTTTCTACTTGAATGACAAATTATAAAAAATTCTTCTTTAATTTTCAATATAAAAATGCTATTTGTTGTACTTATATTCATTTCCTTTGATGAATAATTTAAAATCAATTTTCTAATATTTATTTGCTTTCAATATATACACAGGAGAAAAGATGAACCTCTTTCTTTTGGCAGTAGTTTTTGTGGCTTCAGCCTCGGCCAACGTCATTCGAGATAAACAGAACATCTGCTTTCACGTAGGTGGAGTCGAAATTTGTGGAGATCCATCCATTAGTGGCAAAAGAGATGAACAGAGCATCTGCTTTCACGTAGGTGGAGTGGAAATTTGTGGAGATCCATCCATTAGTGGCAAAAGAGATGAACAGAGCATCTGCTTTCACGTAGGTGGAGTCGAAATTTGTGGAGATCCATCCATTAGTGGCAAAAGAGATGAACAGAACGTCTGCTTTCACGTAGGTGGAGTCGAAATTTGTGGAGATCCATCCATTAGTGGCAAAAGAGACGAACAGAGCATCTGCTTTCACGTAGGTGGAGTCGAAATGTGTGGAGATCCATCCATTAGTGGCAAAAGAGATGAACAGAGCATCTGCTTTCACGTAGGTGGAGTCGAAATTTGTGGAGATCCATCCATTAGTGGCAAAAGAGACGAACAGAGCATCTGCTTTCACGTAGGTGGAGTCGAAATTTGTGGAGATCCATCCATTAGTGGCAAAAGAGATGAAGAGAGCATCTGCTTCCACGTAGGTGGAGTCGAAATTTGTGGAGATCCATCCATTAGTGGCAAAAGAGACGAACAGAGCATCTGCTTTCACGTAGGTGGAGTGGAAATTTGTGGAGATCCATCCATTAGTGGCAAAAGAGACGAACAGAGCATCTGCTTTCACGTAGGTGGAGTCGAAATTTGTGGAGATCCATCCATTAGTGGCAAAAGAGATGAACAGAGCATCTGCTTTCACGTAGGTGGAGTCGAAATTTGTGGAGATCCATCCATTAGTGGCAAAAGAGATGAACAGAGCATCTGCTTTCACGTAGGTGGAGTCGAAATTTGTGGAGAGCCATCCATTAGTGGCAAAAGAGCCGCAATGGATAAAAGAATACTTCCTTGTTATTACATCGATGGTGTTAGAACCTGCATAGGATTCAAAAGAGAGGAAGACCTGAACCTAGCAGAGATTGTGGCCAACATCGGAAAAGTTGTCCATGTCATTGATCAATTTGTTGGTGGAGCCGTTACAAAGAGAGAGGAACAAGATATTGGTGGTTGCTTTAATATTGGTAATATCATTTGTTAGTTTCTTAACAACATAATTTTAATTTTTAACAAGGTTACAAAGACAGTTTGTGTAAAAACACAAACTCAAAATTGGCCCCTGAAGTGGTAAATAGGCAGGTTTCAATATTTTCAGAAAGAAAATCAGAATGAAATTCTATTAAAGACAAATGACAGAAAGGAATGGAGAAATAAAGAAGTTTGACAGATCTTGTGTGGTGTCCCAGCGATCCAGCAGACCAAAGGATAGGTGAAAAATGTTAGATGTGAACCTGACCTACCTGATGTCTTATAATGAGTATCTAATTGATCTAAGTGTTTTGTAAAGGGTCAATCTCTTATTCAAATCCTCAAGAAAAAAATCCCTTTCTGTAAAAAAAAAAAGTTATTCATTCCGTAGCATTGTTGTCGCGTACAGTTCACGAGATAATTTGAAAAAAAACTACTTATGAATTGTAGTTTTAAATTATGTCCAGTTTATATGCATTCTAGATAGATTTTTTCTCTTTAAAAAAAAGAAAACTTTTGTGTGTAAACATAGTTGTTAGTATGACAGAACTTATATAACTTAGTAATGCAAATGTAATAAAAACAAATTTTTACAAAAAATCTAAAACTATAAATATGTTGATAATATGGTAGAGGTGTACAACCCCTTCTATAGAGCATCCCGTGTTTATTACTATTAATAGTGAATAGTTGTAAAAGTGGTGTATTTTTATGAAAAAATTTCTTGCATAAGTGATTTAAAAAATTAGATTTTTCGTTTTCTGAGAAGAAAAATGTAGTTGCTGCATCAGAATTCTGAATGGTCTAAAATATTATGATGTCAGATTTTCTTTATCTTTTTTTAGTTTACTAGATCTAAACGGGACAGTCGGACAGACGGACAGACATTCCACACAAAACTATTAGCGTATTTTCCCCTTTCGGGGGCCGATAAAAAGTGTAAAAATGTAATGTTAAAGTTTTAAATTTTCTTTTTATAAGACATACTTGTATTCGCTTAAATGTTAAGATTTTTTTTTCTTTATATATATATATATATATATATATATATATATATATATATATATATATATATATATATATATATATATATATTTATATAGTTAAACTCCAACACAAACGTTGGCTAGTAGATAAAAAAGACTGGTCAGCAATATAGGACTGGTCAATTTTATTGCATATGTACGAAGCCATCTATTATTAATCGACGTAAAGACGCCGTATTCTGTATTGTTTGTTACAAGCTCTTTTATCCAAATGTCAGGCGTGGACACGAAGCTCTTCACCCCAGACCTATCCGAAGGTTCCACAATGACAACGACTATTTCTGTTTAAACTGGGTTGGATCATGTTATATTCTTAGTGCACTTTAAGGGTTAAATGAGTAAATTTCTGTTTTCCTATTATTTTTTTCCATTGCAATCCTTTGACAGTTACATTGCTTGTGCACGTATGTGTTATTTAAAAAATTAACTACTTAATAACTGATTTATTTATATATTTAGGTTGTCAGAGATTTTGCACAGAGTCTGGCTCACTGACTACTATTTGCTAAAGAGAGCAACAGGACAATTTATCACATTTAAAAAATTGAGTAGATTTATTTCATTAAACAATAAAACTTACATTGTTTTTTTTTCTGAATCTTCAAGTTATAAATTTCAAATTTTGGTTTTTATCTATTTATCTGTAAAAAATCCTTTTCACACTTTTGCTTCCAACTTAAAATTTGTTAAAACAAGGTATAGAAAAAAAATGTTGCTCAATTTAAAAACAAAAGATTGAAATAAATAAGTTTAAAGTAATCTCAACATGTTAAAAATAGTTACAAAATATTATAGTTTTACAGATACTGCAATAAATTTAAGGCAGGCACTCAACGAAAGGAGGTGACTATAGATGATGTAATTATTTACAATTATAAAATACACAGAGAAACATGGACTTCAGCTATCAAGTCTCAGGCATTTTTGTACCACCAGTCTAACCTAAACACTAGTACAGATCACCGACACAATTTCCAGTGTCACTCCAGGTCCTCAATACATTTCGCTGGTAGCACTAAAGACAACTCAGACTCCTATAACCTGCAGGTCACTTCAGCCGGATCTAAAACAGTACTTCTTCTTGTATCAATCTCTTCTTCTACTCGTGTTGTGCTCTGATGCACACCATCACTGTCGGCGCGGGAGCAAAGTTACAGCAGTACGATATAAGCTATACGATATTTGTCAACATGTAATAGCTTTTAAGGCTCAGAGGAATGCCCTTGTAGAGAAAAGGCTCAGAGGAATGCCCTTGTAGAGAAAAGGCTCAGAAGAATGCCCTTGTAGAGAAAAAGCTCAGAGGAATGCCCTTGTAGAGAAAAAGCTCAGAAGAATGCCCTTGTAGAGAAAAAGCTCAGAGGAATGCCTTTGTAGAGAAAAAGCTCAGAGGAATGCCCTTGTAGAGAAAAGGCTCAGAGGAATGCCCTTGTAGAGAAAAGGCTCAGAGGAATGCCCTTGTAGAGAAAAGGCTCAGAAGAATGCCCTTGTAGAGAAAAAGCTCAGAGGAATGCCCTTGTAGAGAAAAAGCTCAGAAGAATGCCCTTGTAGAGAAAATGCTCAGAGGAATGCCTTTGTAGAGAAAAAGCTCAGAGGAATGCCCTTGTAGAGAAAAGGCTCAGAGGAATGCCCTTGTAGAGAAAAGGCTCAGAGGAATGCCTTTGTAGAGAAAAAGCTCAGAGGAATGCCCTTGTAGAGAAAAAGCTCAGAGGAATGCCCTTGTAGAGAAAAAGCTCAGAGGAATGCCCTTGTAGAGAAAAAGCTCAGAGGAATGCCCTTGTAGAGTGTAATAAAATGATAACGACTAGAATACCAATAACATGGCTTTATTCGACAAAATTAGACTACAGTAAACAGTGAATGAAACCAGCACGTCTAGCATACCACTGATGCAGTCTATACACACACACACACTGGACATGAAACACACACAATGGCCATGACCTTCAGACACGCTGGACGCACGCAGAAAATCAACACAGTTACACTACAATCACCCCGCCTAAAAGTTATAGGAACATAAACATGTAAATAATAGTGAAGAACAGCGATATAATAAGCCTTAGTATCCCTACAGAATACTTACAGAGTTACTCTATTGAAAAGCATTGTATAACTATAAACAAACACGTTATACACTATAAATTATCAGTCCCTAAGTGTCATATTATGCATACAAATATTAAGACCAGTTGTCTTGAATAATAACTAATAAGTAATAAAATACAAAAAGTCTAACTAGAAAAGCTATACACTATAAAATGATCAGTTCAAAGTGTGTCATATTAAGCCTACAATTACTGAGTTAGAACTTGTGATTAGGTCTGCTTGTTCTTGGTCTTAGGTTATATCTACCAGGACCAATACTGCCGTCGCTTGGAGTTGGTGACATCGGCGGCTCTCTAACTGGAGACTCAGCCCCTGTATTTACTTCTTCTTGATGTCCATTTTCCCCTTGTTGTACTTGTGTGTTAGGAGCAGCCATTGGTTCTATAGTCACATGGTCAGTAGGCACCTGCATCTGTGTTATAGGGTTTGTCTCCGGCTCAAAGTCTTCATGTTCCATATGTTGATACACCTCTGATTCTCCCTCTCTTGGAGCGGGGGCAAAATGTCGCAATGACACTGTTTCTTCTCTTCCATCAGGAAGTCTTACAATGGCATACTGTGGGTTGCATGTAATTAAGTCCACAGCTATTGTACCATCGTCATATTTTGATGCACGGACTCCCTTTTTTAACAACACTTTTCCTGGTTGAGTTAACCATGTCGGGAGTGATTTGCCGAAGGTGGACCTGCGATAGAACTTGAATATTCTCTCGTGAGGTGTCTCGTTTGTAGCGGTACAGAGCAGAGAACGAAGAGAGTGCAGGGCTTGGTTTAACGCCTGCTCCCATTTGGAAACCGGGAGTCCTTGAGTTTTTAAGGCCAGAGTTATAGCTTTCCATAATGACCCGTTTAGCCTTTCTACTTGAGAGTTCCCTCTGGGATTATAAGGGGTCGTCCTGCTTGTGGCCACCCCTCTCTCGTGTAAAAATTCCTGCACCTCTCTTGACATGAATGAGGTACCTCTATCAGAGTGTACATAGTCAGGCATTCCGAATAGTCCAAATAAATTCTCTAGACATCTGATTACTGTTGAAGCTGACATATCAGAACAGGCGTATGCAAACGGGAATCTTGAAAATTCGTCAACTATAGTTAGCAGGTATGTGTTCCGAGATGTAGAAGGGAGCGGTCCTTTGAAGTCCATACTTAGTCTCTGGAAAGGCTGCATCGCCTTAATTAGAGTTCCATTAGAATTACTGAAATATCTGGGTTTTACTTCGGCACAGATTCTGCACTGGTTGACAACCAGCCTAACATCTTCACAAGAGAAAGGTAAGTTTTTCGCTCGCACTAAATGCCATAGTCTTGTTACTCCCGGATGACACAGAGAGTCATGGAGCAGTTTCAATTCATTTCGACTCATAGCTGACACACACCCGATTCTAGAAAACGTATCAGCCGCTACATTGTGTTTGCCTGGTCTATACAAGACATCGTAATGGAAACAGCTCAGTTCCAGTCTCCACCTTTGAATTTTCTCATTCTTTATTTTCCCTTTGCTCTGTTTGTCATACATGAAGGCTACAGAGCGTTGATCCGTGACAAGGGTAAAGCGATTTCCTACTAAGTAGTGGTGCCATTTCCTTAAAGATTCTACAATGGCATAAGCTTTTTTCTATAGCTGAGTGCCGCCTTTCACTTTTAGAGAGTGTTCTTGAAAAGAACGCCACGGGGCGGCCATCCTGGTTGAGGGTGGCAGCTATTGCAACATCCGAAGCGTCTGTTTTAACCGTCAGAGGTCGAGTATAGTCGATGGTGAAGATGGCAGCTTTCTCCAGCTCCTGCTTTAAGTCGTTTAGGGCTTTCTTTACTGTTTCTGAAAGAGGGAACGACGTGTTATTTGCCAAAACATTTATTTTGTTAGAAAAATTTGGGATCCACTGTGAGTAGTACGCCAACATGCCCACGATCCGTTTTTGTGAGCGCATATCATGAGGGGGAGGAAGGTTTCTTAAAGCCTGGAATCTTTCAGGGTCTGGCTTGAGATGGCCTTTAGAAATTTCGTATCCCAATAGGCAAACTTTGTCAGTGGCTATCGTACTTTTGTCTTCATTAAATGTGATCCCATACTTTCTAGAAGCATCTAGAAATCTTTGCATATTCTCATCGTGCGACTCTTGATCATGACCACATACCGTTACATTGTCCACGTATGCAAAGGTGTCCTGCAACTTTTCATTCTCAATAATTTGATTTATTGTTCTCTGAAAGCATGCAACTCCGTTGGTAACACCGAAAGGGATGCGAAAGAACTGGTAGAGTTTGCCACATGCCTCAAATGCAGTAAACGGCCTTTCCTCAGTCTTGATTGGTATTTGATGGTAGGCACTTTTGAGGTCTAGAGTACTAAAAACGGAATAGTTGGATATCCGTTCTACCAGTTCATCGACTCGGGGCATTGGGTATGCATCCAGTAAGGTGAAGCGATTTATTGTTTGACTGTAATCAATGACCATCCTTCTTTTATGTCTCTCGTTTGTTGTCACGAGCACCTGTGCTCTCCAGGGAGACTTTGAAGGTTCAATGATTTTGTCCGAGAGGAGTTTTCTAACTTCGGACTCAATAAATTTGTTATCACCTATTGAGTGCTTTCGGGACTTAGTAGCCACCGGTCTGCAGTCAGAAGTTAGATTACTGAATAGGCTAGGTGTTTCGACTCGTGCTGCTTTAAGACCACAGATGTGTAGAGTATTGCGTTTTCCTCCGTACGGTATGGTCAATTCCTTATGAAGACTTATAAAGTCTACACCAAGGATTACATCCGAGCACAATCCAGCAAGTAGAGAAAGTTTGACTTTTTTGTAGTGTTCTCCCTTGTACTGGACATCGGCAAATGTATGTCCTAATGTCTTTTCAGAAAGATGTGTAGTGGCCATGAATACTCTGTTTGTAGACGGACGTACTGGCCATTTATTTCTCTTGACGATGTCTTCTGATATGTAACTTTCACAGCTGCCAGTGTCTATGAGAGCTTGCAACAGCAACCCGTCGACGTTCACTTGGGCCTTAGACTGTGTAAGCCCAGAGAAATGCGTTGATGACAAGGTACATGGAGTTATCACACTGGTCAGTGATATTTTGCTGTCAGCTTTGTTGGCTGTTGTTTTACTTGATTTACAAACAGTTTGGAAGTGTCCCTTTTTACCGCACTGATGACATAATGCATTTCGAGCAGGGCATTCAGTCCTAGAGTGTCTCCTCCTACCACAAAAGTAGCATAGCGACTTAATGGCATTTAATTCCTTGTCTTCGTTAGAAATGTATGTTTCTAGATGGGAGCTAGTTGGTGTTTTCATTGCCCCACAGGAGATTTCGTTCGTTGAATTGTAAGCCTGAGCATGCGTTGTGGCTGTTTCTAACACTCTAGCTTCGTCAAAAGCGCTTTGTAGAGTAAGAGATGTCTTTTCCAGTAACCTCTGTCTAATAGTGTTGGATGCCAGACCAGTTATGAAGGCGTCTCTAATGCAAATGTCTCTGTGCTGTTCAGCAGTTACTTCTTTAAAGTCACAGTCCCGGGCCAGGCTTCGCAACTTTAGCATAAAGGACTCTACCGTTTGGCCCGGCTGCTGTTTACATGTAGCAACCAAATGTCTAGCAAAAATGTCATTCTTTACCTTAATATAAGTAGTCTTGAGTGTGTCTATGGCCATCGAATAGGACGATAGATAATTTTGTCGAATAAATTGTAATGAAATGATAACGACTAGAATACCAATAACATGGCTTTATTCGACAAAATTAGACTACAGTAAACAGTGAATGAAACCAGCACGTCTAGCATACCACTGATCCAGTCTATACACACACACACACTGGACATGAAACACACACAATGGCCATGACCTTCAGACACGCTGGACGCACGCAGAAAATCAACTCAGACAACTACATAGAGAAAAAGCTCAGAGGAATGCCCTTGTAGAGAAAAATCTCAGAAGAATGCCCTTGTAGAGAAAAGGCTCAGAGGAATGCCCTTGTAGAGAAAAAGCTCAGAGGAATGCCCTTGTAGAGAAAAAGCTCAGAAGAATGCCCTTGTAGAGAAAAAGCTCAGAGGAATGCCCTTGTAGAGAAAAAGCTCAGAGGAATGCCCTTGTAGAGAAAAAGCTCAGAAGAATGCCCTTGTAGAGAAAAAGCTCAGAGGAATGCCCTTGTAGAGAAAAAGCTCAGAAGAATGCCCTTGTAGAGAAAAGGCTCAGAGGAATGCCCTTGTAGAGAAAAAGCTCAGAGGAATGCCTTTGTAGAGAAAAAGCTCAGAGGAATGCCCTTGTAGAGAAAAAGCTCAGAAGAATGCCCTTGTAGAGAAAAAGCTCAGAGGAATGCCCTTGTAGAGAAAAAGCTCAGAAGAATGCCCTTGTAGAGAAAAAGCTCAGAGGAATGCCTTTGTAGAGAAAAAGCTCAGAGGAATGCCCTTGTAGAGAAAAAGCTCAGAAGAATGCCCTTGTAGAGAAAAAGCTCAGAGGAATGCCCTTGTAGAGAAAAAGCTCAGAAGAATGCCCTTGTAGAGAAAAGGCTCAGAGGAATGCCCTTGTAGAGAAAAAGCTCAGAGGAATGCCCTTGTAGAGAAAAAGCTCAGAGGAATGCCCTTGTAGAGAAAAAGCTCAGAGGAATGCCCTTGTAGAGAAAAAGCTCAGAAGAATGCCCTTGTAGAGAAAAAGCTCAGAGGAATGCCCTTGTAGAGAAAAGGCTCAGAGGAATGCCTTTGTAGAGAAAAGGCTCAGAGGAATGCCCTTGTAGAGAAAAGGCTCAGAGGACGTACAAAAATTTGGTCATCAGATGTGAAAAAAAAAATGCAAGTTGCAACGATCATTAGAAGCCCACAGCCGCTGGCGTTGCGACAACAATTTAACAAGTGATACAAAGAAAGTCAAAAGTACAACCAAAACGCGAAGAGGCTCATTGCGCTTGGGCTCATAAATCATGATCAATTAGGTCCCAAAATGAGCCCTTGAAGGTGACACCAAAGTGGAAACTAAATTGCACTTTTGTAAAAAGCCGATTTATAAAAAAAAAAAAATATCTAAATTAAAAAAAATATATGGAGCTATGATTACAATTATATTGGAATAGTTTCATTCACAGATTTATGTTTAGTGCGTAGTTCATAGAATAAAAGATAAAGGCGTTAAACAAGATCAGGCTCATTTTGATAGTCATTCATTTGTAGGACAAATTTGAAAAGACAGATATGGCTAGTTATATCATACTTGTTTTACATCAATTCCCCAAACAAAATACTATAAGAAAAATACTCAATGATCAAAGGGTATTTTTTAATACACAATTATCTTTTGAAGTCATAAAATTTATGGTTAAACAGGGGTTTCTAGACCTAATATGAATTTCCCGAAATACAAGAGGTCAGAGTTCAAGCAGCTTTGTGTACCGCAAGAAAACAAACAACGATTTAATACTATCTCGCTTTTGATTGTGTTACTCAACACACATGGATGTGTTATGTGTATTACTGTCCATAATGCTTGTTGTTCAGTGATCACTCACAAGAAAATGTATGGAAAAAAAGGGTTCAAAGAATGGTCGCATACTCCAAGAAATGGAAAGTCTCGATTACAGGTATCTGTAAATAAACTACAAGGTCAAGACTTTGATGGTGTTTCCTATGTGTCACGTGTTTATTATGTTTGGTTTACATGATGAAATTGATGACATATACTTGTGACGTGCGGATTTGAAGGTGCCGTAATTTTAATTTAAATCGCCTTGCCATGTTTTCTGGTTTCCTGTAGACACCCTGCTTAAGCTATATTAATTTTTTAAAAAATTATCAATTTCAAATAACACACTTTGTTTAAAATAATTTCTAACCAGTGACTCGAGGAGTGAAAATAATTCTAAACGCCATTTTAAGTTGAATCTTTTTTTTTATATAAATTTATTTTAAAAATTCATATTTAATCCCATTATATTGCAATTAGTATATATAACATACAATTACTAAACACATTTGAAACTTTTTGTTTTTAAAGGTTTGCAAGCTCATCATCCGTTGCTACGGGATTATGTTTCATATAGGGATTTGTTATTATATGAAGTAGTTCTTCAAAACATTAAATAATTATGTGCCTTAAATATAATGGTAAAAGTTTTTATTTTTTATTTTTACAAAGGACAGTGTTTCGTTGATTTCTTGATCCAAAATAGTTGGAATAAAAAATAATCATTATCAGACAAGGTTGACTCAGCCAGCTATATAGAGAAATATGTTGTTTGCATAAATATGTCGTTTGCAAAGACTTACATAAAAAGAAAGAAAATTTTGACTATCTTCCAACAGAGCATAAAAATTTTGTGAACTCTTTTATAAATTAAAAGTAGGACCGCCCCCCCCCCTCAAAGGGTTTAGGTGAGAGAAGCCAACAGGGGAACGACATAATGTAAAGATCGCTTAAAACACCAATAACAAGTTTTAATCATATAGGTAGTTAATTTACTCTGTTGGCAAGATGTGATTTCTATTAATAAATTGGACCGCCCCCCCCCACTCAAAAGTTTAGGAGGGGCGGGTTTGATACTTTCGCCCCCTCCAGACCCTATCAAATAGGCCAAAAAACTAGACGGGGGGTGCGAAATAATCTAAAAATAGGTTGAAATATAAATAATTAGTATATTATTAACATAAGTAATAAATTCCTATAAAAATTGTGTGAATTCTATACTAAAATTCGTCCCTACCTGCCCCCCCCCTGGATCCGCCAGTGCATCTTACCAGTTTAACGCACAAAAT
Source organism: Biomphalaria glabrata (assembly GCF_947242115.1). NCBI lineage: Eukaryota > Metazoa > Mollusca > Gastropoda > Planorbidae > Biomphalaria > Biomphalaria glabrata. The sequence goes on from NC_074727.1 coordinate 22,185,763, forward strand.
AATATCAAGGTGGAGGAACTGGTATGATACTATATGTTGGCATTGAAGTACAAAATGGTAATTTAAAAAAAATGATCAACTTTCTAGAGGTAATAATGCAAAACTTACGTACTCTTTAGTATTTAGTAAGCAACTGTGATCTTTCAATTTAGCGTATAAAACATTGCTGTTCTTTCTCAATGGATTTCTAAATTTCTCACATCTATTATATTAGGTCCTATAAGTTCGATGTGATTGTCTTCTGGTTCCGTTATATAGACTTCATAAAAAAACCCATATCGATTTATCTTATTTTTAAATGGCTCTGCATTTTTTTTGCATGAAGAATGTAGGCCTTTATCTTTAAAGTTCAAATGTAAACAAAGATCAGGTTACTGTTTATTTAATTTATTATCAAAATCTCAAATGCCTAAAATATGTGAAAAGTATAGTCTCTTGTTAGATAAGGCTAACTAGTAAGATGGAGATCTATTAATAACCTTTTACCTTATCGTTCTCGTTGCTTGGGAACAAGGCGACACGATTTACGAGAGTATAAAAGTCTCAACTAGTTTGTTAACATACTCAAAAGTCTTCTTTAGGGAACCTTGGTTGGTTTGTAAGTAAATGACTTTACAGACTTTTACTCCTGCCATTTAATGTAATTATAAATTATGTATTTGAAAATCATGTGATCTTTTTGGTATACAAAATTATTTTAATAGCCTTAATAGTATTGCAAAGTAATTTTTTGTTTGAGCTTTCAATATGACGTCTTCGATATCGTTTTTTTTGACAATGTATTTTAAGATGTCGCCTACCTTCATTATTATTACAAAACCTTATTCGATTCCTAACTTCTTGGAAACTAAATTCGTCTTGGTGAAAACTTCTGGGTGGAACCTGGACACGGATCTCGAAAATGGCTGTAACACTTTTCCTAAAAATTTTGCAGTTGATTTATATCGTTGTGAAAAGAATTACTAAGTCGTTGGCCACACTGGGGGGGGGGATATAATTTTTCAAAGTAAAAAAAAATTGTTTATGTATATCAATTTGGCTAGAAAAAGGAAAGAATATTTATCTTAAATGGAATATAGGTCTTCAGGTATTTCCGAATATAGATATTATTTATTTAAGAGTTAAATAAATTAAATGTTCAGTATATTTTTGAGCATTTCTTATAAGTCTTGATCTAAAGGCCAATCATTGAAATATTTTAAAAGTCTAATAGATCTATACATTTGCTCAACTAGGATTCTCTCGGGGGTGGTGGTAAAACGGGCGGGATAAACTATGTTCATTTTTTACAAATCTGACTTTATAAGTTATTAAGAGAATAAATTGGTCTAGCAATTGTATAAAAAAGTGTCATTTAAAAAGTATTTTAAATTTTTTTTTATATTTTCATATTTTTTCGTTTTTTTTTTTAAGGTTCCATTATTGCGCCTCCACATTTTTTTTTCATTTCACTTTCTCTTCTTTTTCTTTCTTACATAATTTAATTAATGAAACCACATGAATATTGTCTTGAAAATCAAGTATAAACAAAGAGCAGATTGCTTTGAACAACTTTTAGTGTGGACATTCCCAATTGCTACATGTTTCATAAGTTACATAAGTGAAGACCAAACTCCGCCTTGAGAACCACATCCGCCTTGTGTCGCGGTGTAATTCGTCTTTTAAAATCTCTACCCGTAATGCTTAAATGAGGAAAAGAGGATTGGTTCTCTTACATAGGATGGTAACTGAACGGTTAAGCGCTTGGCTTCCAAATCTTCTTTTACAATGCTTCCTAGGTTCGAATCTCGATGAAGACTGAGATTTTGAATTTTAATATATTTAGGGCGTGCGTGAGTCCACACAAGTCTAATGGATACCTGACTTTTATTTGGTAAAGTAAAGGCGGTTGGTCCTTGTGCTGGTCGCATGCTCGTCAACCGCTGTCTAAAGAAACTTGTGATCTTAACATAATTTACCTTATAAATCGCAAAGTCTGAAAGGGGAACTTTACTAATGCTTCGCGTGTGTATGTTTTATTCTTGTTTTTTTTTCTTTATTTAACAATTTTATGGCAATCTTGAATAACGAACAGAATCAAAATCGACTCTATAAAAATGACAAAATGTGTAAAAGTCTTAAATTTTTTATATACAAATGCTATATATTGTACTTATAGTTATTTCCGTTGATGAGTAACTTAAAATCAATTTTCTAATAACAAACTGCTTTCACTATATACACAGGTGAGAAGATGAACCTCTTTCTTTCGGCAGTAGTTTTTGTGGCTACGGCCTCGGCCTATGTCATTCGAGAGGAACAGAACATCTGCTTCCATGTAGGCGGGGTAGAAATTTGTGGAGATCCATCCATTAGTGGCAAAAGAGAGGAACAGAACATCTGCTTCCACTTAGGCGGAGTCGAGATTTGTGGAGATCCATCCATTAGTGGCAAAAGAGATGAACAGAACATCTGCTTCCACGTAGGCGGAGTCGAGATTTGTGGAGATCAATCCATTAGTGGCAAAAGAGATGAACAGAACATCTGCTTCCACGTAGGCGGAGTCGAGATTTGTGGAGATCCATCCATTAGTGGCAAAAGAGATGAAACTGCTACAAAGAGAGAGAAGCAAGATATTGGTGAATGTTATACATTTGGTAATAACATTTGTTTGCTTCTAAAGAACATATTTACTAAAAAGTGTATATGGAACCCCTAAGTCTCAAGTTAAAGTTTGAAAACACTTGCTCGAAGACATAGATGTACACGCTTAAATGCTTAGTTATAATTTTTTTTTCTCGTTTTATATATAATTTAGACTAAGACTAAGACTGCTTTATTGAACCTTAAGGAAATTTGTTGTGACTACAAGGACTCTTTTCTCATATAAAGACAACACAACAGAAAAATACACATAAATACAACAGACAATCAGGTATCTTGGTGCATTTCATTTTCCCTGATCAAAGAGTGGCGGTGATGATAAAATGTTAAACTCCTACGCACACGTTGGCTAGTAGATAGAAAAAGACTGGTCAGCAATGTAGGACTGGGTCAATATTTTTGTTGATACGTACGTGACTGCCTATTATTAATAGACCTCAAGGAAGCCGTAATCCTTATTGTTTGTTACAAAGGTTTTTATCGAACAACCAGGCGTGGACAGGGAGCTCTTCACCCCAGTTCTGTCCGAGGGTTCCACAATGACGACCATTTCTGTTTAAACTGGGTTGGATCGTGGTATATACGAAGTGCACGGCCTGTGGTATCTGGCCCGCTCGCTTTAAACGGCCGAAGGCGGCGCTTACCACGGTGAATTTCCTCATATTCCTATACTGTAATCGCCACATTAGAATGATCGCAATACCAGATTGCCTGTTATTGACGATCTTCTTTGGGGAACGGCGAGACAAACTTGTTGGGTTTGGGGAACGGCGAGACAAACTTGTTGGGTTTGGGGAACGAGAACAAGAACACAAGCAGCGCTCCCGAGATAACCCAACTGTGTTTGATAACCCTTAGTTGCATTTCCACGACTAGATGTTTTCACGGAGGCTGTGTTCGCTACCCGTAAATTCGCCTTTACACCGCTGAACATTATTTTACTGCGGCTGTGTTCTCTAACGTTTTTTTGCTTGGCCTTTTCACGAGGCAATGTTCGCTACCCATTTATTAGCCTTTCCTTACTTGATGTTTCCACTGAGGCTATGCTTGCTACCCGTTATTCTCCTATCTAGTTTCCAATACTAGACGTTTCCACGGAGGTGCCACTATGGGGATAGTGGAGCTGAAATCCTCCACGTGTAGATGACCAAATTCTTCCTGAGGACTTTGAAACAATATTTATGTAAAAAAACTAATTTTTGGGGAATAGTTTAAGCCTTATAAAAAATCAATGTTATTGGGTCAACTTTGATTATTTGATATGTGGCCTTATTTTTCAATGTTGAAATTAAATGAATAAATTTCTGTTTTCCATTTAACTTTTATCATTGCAGTCCTTTGATAGGTACATGTATGTGTTATTTGAATAATCAACTACTTAATAAACTTATTTATGTACATATATTTAGGTTGTGAGAGAATTTGCACATTAGCTGGTACACTGACAAATATTTGCTAAAGAGAGAAGAAGGACAATTCATTACTTAAAAACATTGAGTAGATTTACTTCATTAAACAATAAAACTCAAATTAGTTTTGGTCTTCATCTTTAAATTATACATTTCATATTTGGTTTGATCTCTTTATCAGTAAAATTTCATTTTCACAATTTGCCTCCAACTTTATATCCTTTAAATCATAGGTTTAGAAAAAAAATTACTTAGTTAAATAAAAAAAAGTTTGAAATAAATAAGTTTACAGTAATCTCAATACATACAAATATTATAGTTTCAAAGATAGTGCAATAAATCTAAGGCAGGCACTCAACGAAAGGAGCTGATAATAGAGGATGTATTTATTTACAGTTATGAAACACATTGTAAGACATGGACTTTAGCTATGAAGTCACATTAACAGTGGCGTCACTAGGGGGATGGGTCCACACCGGGTGACACTCATTAAGAGGGTGAAACCTAAGTAAAAAAAAAGTGCACTTTGTGAATATCTGACAATTAAAAAAAATAAGGACAGTGGCTAATTACTAGAACACGTTTTTCAGAATTAATAATTAGATATATGTTGTTTTTTTATTTCATTTCGACTAAACATATTATAATTTTCTAATGAAATTCTATCAAAAGGTTTAAAATGCTATATAATACTTAACCCTTAAAACGCGCGTGGTAGTTTAGCCTCTAAGCAACACAATTGTAATTCCATTTTGTATGCCCTTATTGTTAAACAGCTCAGCATTTTAAGGGTTAATATCACAAGGAAAACGTGAAACCTTACTTCCCTTTGTATAATAGCTGAATGTATATGAACAACGCTTTGCTTATAGAAAATGTTTTAATCGAATCTATTGAATCTGTAACTAGCACCTTAATATCAGAATGCCAACCAAATGTTTAACAAATGAAGACATAAAAGCATAAATATTGAAATCTAACTTGTAATTAATGTAAATTTTGTAGAATGGGAAAGTAGATTTGTGACCACTGAGCTTTCTGAAGATTTTCGTGTTATTTCATTTTTCTTGAAAAGAACCTCTAGTCAAGATGAAGAAAATGTTACATTGTGACAGTTGAATGATATACTTGAATATTGTAGATGATTTTTCTTTTTGGCTAGTGCCAAGAATGGTTCTTATGCTTCCTAATGGGAACGATTTAGTCACTTAATAGTAACTAATTGTATTGAAATGAAATAGAAATTAGTAACTTAATTTAATGTGTGGTTGAAATTAAGTGTAATATTGAAATATTAAAAGACGTATGAAGAATTCATCTGGATAGGAAAATTTGAAAGCAAGAGCATCCGGCTACAAATAAAATTGACAATGAAGTCGTTGTAATGATTGATGTAAAGAAAAAAAAATGGAAATATAAATTGCACGGACTGTTTCTATAAAAGCAGAATACTTTACATTTTTGACTATATTACCAACTAGTCTTTATTGAATAAAGAATTTCCATGAGATGATGGAAATGTTATTTAGATAAGACCAATTGCTAAAAGTACATCTGTAATGTTAAAAAGTGTATAAATGTTTTAGCATACGACGTAAAAGATATTAGAGTCAGAATGACTGTATGCACATTTGTATTTCGTTTGACAACACACCTGTCATAGCACACCTGACATAGATCAGATTCAGAAGTTATACTATTTATACAGAACATCTGCTTCCAAGTAGGCGGAGTCGAAATTTGTGGAGATCCATCCATAAGTGGCAAAAGAGATGAACAGAACATCTGCTTCCACGTAGGCGGAGTCGATATCTGTGGAGATCCATCCATAAGTGGCAAAAGAGACGCAATGGACAAAAGAATCCTTCCTTGTTATTACATCGATTGTGTTAGAACCTGTGTACCTGGAATCAAAAGAGAGGAAGACCTGACCCTAGCAGAGATTGTTGCCAACATCGGAAAAGTTGTCCACGTCATTGATCAATTTGTTGGTGGAGCCGCTACAAAGAGAGAGGAACAAGATATTGATGCTTGTTATATGTTTGGTAATAACATTTGTTTGCTTTTAAAGAACATATTTAATAAAAATCTAACCCATAAATCTAACGTTAAAGTTTTAAATAATCTTTTTAGAAGACAAAGATGTATAATCTTAATGGCTTAGTGATAGGTCTTTTTTTCTTCCTCGTTATATACACATAAAGATGATTCTAAATACTAGATGATTCCAGGGAGGCTGTGTTCGCTACCCGTTAGTTGCCTTTTACTACCGTCAGTGAAGTCCAGTAGGGAATTGGCGCCAAACGCGCCTTTATCCTGTTGATTGTTAGAATGACTTTTATCCAACAACCAGGTCTGGACATAGTGCTCTTCACCCCTGTCCTGTCTGGGGGCTCCCTGCGGTGACGCCTATTGTGACTGGGCATGAGGGGCCATACCACGTACACAGCGCACCGCGCCTCGTTCCTTACACCCACTCGCTACAAGTAGACGAGGGCAATGTTTACCATGTGGAGATTGCCTTATATTCCTATACTGTAATCGTCACTGTTCCACTACCTGTCAATGAAGTCCAGTAGGGGATGGCGCCGAAGGCGCCATGAATCCCATTGGTTGATGGAAAGGCTTTTATCTAACAACCAGGCCTGGACATTGGGACTCTTCATCCCGTGTCCTGTCTAAGGGCTCCCAGCGGTAGACGGCCATATCGATTGACTGGGCCTTTCCACTACCAGATGTTTCCACTTAGGCAATGGTTGCTATCCATTATTCTCCTATCTAGTTTCCACAATTAGACGTTTCCACGGAGGTGCCACTATGGGGATAGTGGAGCTGAAATCCTGCACGTGTAGATGACCAAATTCTTTCCGAGGACTTTTAAATAATATTTATGTAAAAAAATAATTTGGGGAATAGTGTAAACCTTAAAAAATCAATGTTATTGGGTCAACTTTAATTATTTGATATGTGGCCTTAGTTTTCTATTTGTTAATTAAATGAATACATTTCTGTTTTCGTATTATTTTTATCATTTTAATCCTTTTAAAGTTACATTGCTTGTGCATGTATGTGTTATTAAAAAAATCTAACTACTTAATAACTGATCTAGGTTGTCAGAAAGTTTGCCTACAAGGTACAGTAACTACTGTTTGCTAAAGAGAGAAATGGGATAATTCATCAAATTAAAAAAATTGAGTAGATTTACTTGATTAAACAATAAAACTCACATTGGTTTTGTTCTTGGTCTTTAAATGATAAATTTCATATTTTTATCTTTAAAATTCATCTTTACACTCTAGCCTCTAACTTTACATTTATTGAAACAGGGATGGTATTTTTTTTATTGAGTAACAATTTTTTTTTATTAAATTGTGATTCAATTAGAAAAATCAATGTCTTAAAATATGTTCAGTTACCTCAACGTGTAAAAAATAGATTCCAAATATTTTCAGTTTTAAAGACACTGTAATAAATCTAAAGCAGGCACTCAACGAAAGGAGGTGATAATAGATGATGCATTTATTTACAGTTATAAAATACATAGTGAAACATGGACTTCAGCTAATAAGTCACAGAGAGTCTTGTCTTAAGTTCCTCCATCCCACCGACACACTTCCCAGTGTCACTCCAGGTCCTCAAAACAGTTCACCGATTGCATGAAAGACGAATTCTAGTATACACAATTGTTTTTTGAAGTCATGAAATTTCTTGTCAAAGAAGTCATGGTTGTAGCAGCTTTGTGCACAGCATGAAAACAGCGGTTTAATACTAACTCATCTTTGGTTGTGTGTTCGGGGGCGCGGTGGCTGAGTGGTTAAGCGCTTGGCTTCCAAACTTGAGGTCCTGGGTTCGAAACTCGCTAAAGACTGGTCGTTTGAATTTCGGGATTTTTAGGGCGCCCTTGACTTTAGTTGGGAAAAGTAAAGTCGTTTGGTCGTTGTGCTGGCCACATGACACCCTGTTCGTTAACCGTTGGACAAAGCAACAGCTGACCTTAACATCATCTACCCTATAGATCGCAAAAGCTGAAAGAGGAACTTTACTTTTTTTTTACTTTTTTGATTGTGTTACTCCAGACTAATGGATGTGTGTTACTTTCAGCCATGCTTGTTTTTCAGTGATTACTTCCAAGAACATTTATAGAAAAAAAAAAGGATTCAAAGAAATGTCATATGCTCCAAGAAATGCAAAAAATCTCGATTACTGCTATCTTGAAATAAACTACAACTTCTACAAGGTCAAGACTGTTATGGTGTTTCCTATATGTCACGTGTTTATTAGGTTTGGTTATCTTAATGATATTGATGAGATAAACTTGTGACTTATGAGGATTTGGAGGTGCCTTAAATACAGTTCCAACACTTAAAGAAACTATGAAGTGACAAAGTGGCTGATATACTTTTTTTTTACAGTTTAACTCTTTAAAACTTTAACTTAAAACAATAAATATATGTACTGTAGATACAGGTAGATACAGGATACAATAATAATGATCAATAAATCTAAGCAACTTGTTACTTTCAAACTAGTGACTTCTAGATCTAACTTTCTCTCTATTTATTCCCAAGCAACAACTCCTCTCTTTTTTATCTTTCCTTAGAACAAACTAGAACCAGGTCACCTCAATACCCTTCACCTTTTTACAGTTAATTTTCTGCGTTAATTCTTGTTTTTAAATTAAACCTATGTTAATTATATTTTCCTGCTGTAGCCTTGCACTACGTGATAATCAGCGTCTCTCTGGCATTTTCTTTCTCCAAGTTCGATAACGTGCGACTCAATTTGAGATAGGTAAATTGTCCTCATTTTGTGAACATATTGGACAGTACAATAGCCTTCAGGTATGGCTTGAACAAAAGCAGCCGCTTTTTTCTTATCAAAGATCTTCAGAATAAATGTACCTTTATAGACTCTATATAGCAACGTTTTTTTTATAACTTTATTTTATGCAAATCTACTTTGATGACACTAAATACATCTGTTTATTCTTAATAGTAATAATAATGGCAATGGCGGTTCCGAAGACTATAGATGAGTGCAGTGTTTCACCTAGCTACGCAAACCCAGTTGCAACCCACATATGTTTTCCACTCCTGATGCAGACAAAGTCGTTGTCCGCCAGGGACATATTTACATTTTCTCTACGTCGTCTGCGCGTTTCCTCTACAAAGGCTTTCGTTTGAACCTCAAAAGTTATACTTATATCGTATAGCTTTATATCGTATATTTTAAAACTATAATATTTTGTATCTACTTACAACACGTTGAAATTACAGTACAATATTTATTTTAATCTTTTGTTTAATTAAGTAAATTTTTTTTTTCAGAAATCTTTTGTAAACAAACTTAAAGTTGGATACACAAGTGTGAAAATGAATTTTACAGATAAAGAGATCAAACCAAAATTTGAAATTTATAAATAAAAGATCAAGAACAAAACCAATGTGAGTTGTATTGTTTAATGAAGTAAATCTACTCAATTTTTTTAAGTGACGAATTGTCCCTTTCCTCTCTTTAGCAAATAGTGGTCTGTGTTTCAGATTCTATGCAATATCTATAACAACCTAAAATGTACATAAATTAGTTTATTAAGTAGTTAATTTTTTCATATAATATATGACCACAGAAAGTAAATACATACTAAAGGATAACAAGGATAAAAGTTTATGGTAAAACAGAAACATATTTATTTAATTATGAGCTCTCAAAGCTAAGGCCTCATATCGAATAATCCTGATTGGCACAATTGCATTGATATTTTATAAGGATGCAGGATTATATTATTCCCAACATGAGCTGTTTATATAAATATTGTTTCAATGTCTTCCGAAAAAAATCTGGTCCTCTACACGCCCTCGTGCGCCACATATTTAACACGACGCCACCCAGTTTAAACCGCAATAGTCGCAGGGGTGAAGAGCACTCTCTTTCCACGCAAAGTTAATGGATAAAATCTGTTCTAACGTACAATCGGGATAACGGCGCCTTTGACCCCGACTACTAAATATACTTTTTTAAATGTCATGTACATTTACAATGATAGTGATCCACATTGCTGACCGGTCTTTTCTATCTACTAGCCGACTTGTGAGTTGGAGCTTAACACTACATCATATCACAGGCTTCTTCGTTGTTCGCAATGTATATTTAAGTGTATATATCTATGTCTTCTACAAAAAGTATTTCAAACTTTAAAGCTAGATGTAGGGGTAAATGTTTTTGTTTTTTTAGTATAGATACTTTTTAAACGTTTTAGTTAATCAAGCGTATTGAAACAAACAAAATGATATTACCAATTGTAAAACAACCATCTTGTTCCTCTCTCTTTGTAGCGGCTCCACCAACAAATCCGTCAATGACGTGGACAACTTTTCCGATGTTGGCAACAATTTCTGCTAGGGTCAGGTCTTCCTCTCGTTTGATTCCAGGTACACAGGTTCTAACACCATCGATGTAATAGCAAGGAAATACTCGTTTGCCCATTTCATCTCTTTTACCACTAATGGATGGATCTCCACAGATTTCGACTCCACCTACGTGGAAACAGATGTTCTGTTCATCTCTTTTGCCACTAATGGATGGATCTCCGCAGATTTCGACTCCACCTACGTGGAAACAGATGTTCTGTTCATCTCTTTTGCCACTAATGGATGGATCTCCACAGATTTCCACTCCACCTACGTGGAAGCAGATGTTCTGTTCATCTCTTTTGCCACTAATGGATGGATCTCCACAGATTTCGACTCCACCTACGTGGAAGCAGATGTTCTGTTCGTCTCGAATGATGTTGGCCGAGGCCGAAGCCATGAAGGCTACTGTCAAAAGAAATAGGTTCATTTTCTGACCTGTGTATATATTGAAAGCAATTTGTTAGGAGAAAATTGATGTTAAGTATTCATTAAATGAAATGACCATAAGTACAATATATGTGTATACAATTAAAGACTTATGCACTTTTTGATATTCATATAGAGTAGATATAGAACCAGCTGACCACGAAAACAGTCCTTATATTACAAACAAACATGATATTTGCCTGACACATAAAAAAATAAGTTCCCTCCTTTCGGACCTTGCAATCTTTAGGGCATATGATTTTAAGGTCATCTTTCTCGTTGGCCAATGGTTAACGAGCAATGTGTCATGTGGCCAGCACAACAACATACCGCTTGTACTTTCCCCAACTCAAGCCAAGTTCCCGTTAAAGTTGCATGGACCCAGGGGCGCCCTATTTTTTTTTTAATTCAAAATCCCAGTCTTCACCGAAATTCGAAATCAGTACCTTAGGTTCGGAAGCCAAGTGCTTAACCACTCAGCTAACGATCCTCCCCCCCCCCCCCCCCCGCAGCATTAATAAAAATATTTCATGTCGCATGTAAAGGAACCGATCCTCTTTGTTTTCATTGAAGCATTATGGGTAGAAGATTTGAAATTCTAATTACACCGCGAATCATGGCGGAAGTGGCTCTCGGGCCGGATATCGGTCTTCACTAATGTAACCAATGAAACATGTTGCTATTTGCAATATCCACACTATAAGTTGTTCAAAGCAATCTGCTCTTTGTTTATGGTTAGATTGCCAAGACAACATTCAATTGGTTTTATTAATTAAATATTAAAGAGAAATTGTGTGGGTCTATTCTGAACTACATAGCTTCCACGCTTTTATATTTTTATTAGGATGGCATCGTCTCAATTGATTCATATCATCATAAAAAGGCACTTAGGTAACCGCTTGTTTGACAAGGAAGGAATAAAATTCCAATTTTAAATAAACAACGCTGTACAATCTAAATTTCTTTTTTGTTAAACATTACTTACATGCAGACAAAATTAATATATTTAATTAAGTCTTGAAATTAAATACAACAGTTTTTGGTTTGAATAGCGGGATAAGTATTGAAAGGATTTACCAAGATACAAATCATATATTAGTGTAGGAAGTGAACATTAAAGTCACAAATGAAATAAAACGTAATCCATTATCGTAGACCCCATGGACATCTCATGGACCTCCAATTTATTTATTCACTCTCGTAGATCTCTTGGAAGTCTTTGTAGACCCATGGGGGTCTATATAGACCACTTTGGGAATCACTGATCTAAAGATTCTGTGTGTGAAAACAAAGACGTCATATTGAAAGATCAGAGTTGTCAACCAAATAAAAACAAAATCATAGTTTACGCTATAAGAGAACAAGGTTATTATTTTTACCAAAAAAATCACAGAATTTTCAAATATATAATTTATAATTCCTTTTAATCTTTAGGATAATATTAATAACATAGCCTTATATATTATATCTAGACTGGAAACCGGAAACAAATTCTTATCGGCGGTTGATCGATTCACAGTCCTATATAAAGAGTTTTTTTATGTATGTAACTCTTTTTCAAACTCTAATGGAAGTTGCCCCAATAAATATTTTCTGTCTTAAAAAAGTAATGATCTTTAGTTTTCAAAGTTTAGAAATAATTTAAAATCATTTCTCGGATTTTCTTTAGAATGGGCTATTTATCACAAAACTATATATTTACTCAAATATATGAAACAAAGTCATTTTCTGTTAGTTTCCATTGAGATAATGTTTCAAAAATCCTAGATCGAAATAATTCATGACTGTTGATTTTAATCATCTTATGTACATTTAAAAAGATCGATTACATAGATCTTTCTACATTATGTATCTAAAAATTGCAAAATTGCAAAATAATAATTATGAGACGAGAGTAGTCTTATTTTTGATGTTCAACTACTAGATGTAGATCTAAACATTAAATTATATGTTCCATAGGTTAGGGTTGAACAAAACAACTATACTTCTTATAGCTACTTTTCAAAACAACGCCTTGTTTCAACTTTAAAAAAAATCACGAAATGTTTTGTAGTTTTAAAAAATCTCCATGTCCATGTTATACAATATATATAAGTCTATGAGTAATAACCTTCATCTACTTACAAAACAAAGCTAAAATTCCTAAAGATGGCCTGTAAATCTATATATATTAAACTAGCCGAGACTTTTATACACTTGTAAATCGTGTCATCTGCTTCCAATCAACGATGGCAAAAGCGATAAGATAAATAGGTTCTTAATAGATCTTCATCTTACCAGCCGGTCTTATCTAACAAGATTTTCATAATGAATGAAATGTGCAATAACCCGATCTTTGTTTACATTTGGACTTATAAGATCAGGCATACATTCTTTAAGCAAACTTGTAAAACATTTTTCACAAATATTTTTAAAGATAATATCTCCACTATAAAACTTCAACTATAATAAAATAATTAAAAAAAAAAATTTTTTTTTGTTCAATTCGGGTATCAAACATATGACATCATCAGATGCTAGAAAATATCTGAAGTATCTGATTCGGCCACCGAGGAAATAGTATTGGTACGATTATTTATTGGTATGTTCATTAAATGAACATCTAAATCTAACACTAGAACTAAAGTTCTGATCAAGTACTCTTAAAATCTAGTCTAGATCTACTTCTTGATCTAGAATGTCGATGTAATCTCTATTAGATCTACGCAAAAATATAAGCAACGCTTATAAAATTCAAAACAACTTTAAATTTACTTAGTTATACGGTAATACGGCTGACTACGCCATGTTGGCTCTAGACCTAGATATAGTCTTCCGCCAAATTTACATTTATTTATATGTTACTTTGAAGAATTATAAAGGTCAACCTAGAGTTATTTTCCGTTTGGCCAACAGCTAGTAATTCTTGTTGAAGGGGTTAGGGCAGGGCCAAAATATTACGTGAACGTTCAATGTATAGGATGCAAATCTAATGAGGGCTTTATTTGAAACGCATCATAGAGCCTTTTAAACACACCAAAAAAAGTTAAATGTCTAAAGTTATAAATAATTTTTTAAAATACCGAGTCTTTCCTAGCGAAACAAAGATACAGCCGTATTCAACGGACACCGAATGTTTTATAGTCCTATTAAGAGTGACCGCTGTAAAATTTTCTAACGATGCGGCAATTTAGACACAGCCTAAGAATATTCAAGGAATAGAAGATGATAAAGAAAATATTGCAACGATAGTCAACCTTCATATTTGCCGCTAAGCAGTGGTTTTAATATTATTATTCATAATTTTTATTTTTTCTGAAATTTTTATTAGCCATTCATAAGTTCCAGTTTACATATGCACACAATTATTGGATGAATTTTTCTGTTATAAAAAAAAGTAATTCAATCTTTGCTCGATTGAGTAAATCATTCACATTCTTTTACATTTTTATTTCCTTGCAAATCTGTCATGTATGTGCTTAGATTGTTGATAAAAATATTTTTCATTTATCTTTCTCTTGCAAACATGTTTCTAGCTGCTAGAGCTTCAACCAAATCGCTTAATTACTAGAAATATATTAATAATTTTCACATGTTTTTACATTATTACGACACCCACTCTTCAACTGTTGGAGTAAGACATGGAAGTAGAGATTTGTATTTTCACCCGACTCCAACCACCCCCGATATTAAACATCTCCTTCCCTCTACCCAGTGTTTGCGAGATATTTCTGAAGTATTACATAATTGTGAAGATAATTAGTTTAAGGACTTAATAAAATATGCTATATTTTTTTATATACAATCTTATCTTATAAACTACAGACGTTACTTCAAAAAGAAGATAATTTTCCTTCTCCATTCTCTTACTCGTAGATCTCTTCAACAGGAAAGGAAGGATAAGCTTTTCTCCTAAACCCCAACCACCTACCCATCAACCTTCTATAAAATAAATATAAGCTGAGATGTGGATAAATTACACAATTTGTAAAAAAAAAAATTACTGATAAACAAGGTTACAAAGACAGCTTGCGTGAAAACACAAACTTAAAATTGGCCCCCAAAGTGATCCACCCAGGTAGGTAAAAAGGCAGGTTTCAATATTTTCAAAAAACACATCAGAATGAAATTCTATCAAAGAAAAATGACAGAGAAGAATGGAGAAAGAAGATTGATAGATCTTGTGCGGTGCCCCAGCGGTCCAGCAGACCAATCGATAGATAAAAGTGAATGTGAAGTTAGATGTGAACCTGCCCTAACTGATGTCTTATAACGAATTGATCTACTTGTATTATAAAAGGTCAAACTCTTATTCCTCAAGAAAAAAAAAAATGCTTAAAAAAAAATTCCTTTATTTATTTGGTTTATGGTAGTAGTACATCCCGCAGTTCACGCGATAATATAAAAAAAATAATTATTAATTGTTGTTTTAAATTATGTCCAACTTATATGCATACAAAAGTAAACATTTTTTGTGTGTGTAAATATATTAGTTAGTATAACAGAACTTACTTTACCTAGCAATACAAATGTAAAAAAAATATTTTTTTTAAAAATCTAAAACCTTTTGCATAAACGTGTTAAAAATATGATAAATTGTCATCTCGCCTACGAAAGAGCCTCCCTATTTGTTACTATTAATAGTGAATAGTTGTAAAAGTGGTGTATTTTTATTTATAAAGAAAAGGAGAAGGGGCAAAGGCAAGTAACTGGCGCCTTAACCAGTAAGCTTCGGTATTCAACCCTGAGGAAAAATCAGGAGCTGGCGACCCTAAGGCATTTGCAGCATCCGGTGCTACACCCTGGCAGAACCTGCGACGCCGCTGACCCCAAACTGTATAGGCACTGCCGTTCCTTTGGATACATCTGCTGCGTGGAGAGGGGGGGGGGACTGATGTGTAAGTGACATTGTTTAGACCATATCTGATGCCCAGGCATTCATCTCATTTCCATGAGATGATCCCTAGTCGCTTCCCGACTGAAGGAGACCATAGTAGTATCAGCTTAACACTTTAATAAATATAGTTTTAGTTAACATAAAAAATATAATTTAATTTTAAATACTGAAATACTGCTTATTTTACGTTTAAACAAAAAAAACAACTCGATAATAACTGGTCATTCCAAGTTATACTGCAAGCAAAAGAGCTAGAAGTTCCATAAAAAGTGAACAGACATTCAAACTTAAAAACCTTTAAAATATTATGAGCACCCCATAGAACTGTTGATGGAATGTTATAGGGTGGGAAGATTTGTGCCCATGCATAGGGGACACTACTATGGTAGCCAAGATGGTTGATTAAAGTTGTTTGTTTATGGTCTGAAAGTATTTTTATTTCAAGTTTATTTGTACTTTTAACATCGGATACTCAAAAAAAAAAAAAAATTATAAGACACCACGAAACAGAACTAAAATGTATTATAATTCTTTATTTAATTATTTACCGAATGTAAACGTTTTCATATCGACATGCTAGTCATAAAAAATGTTACGACCTACATATTCATATTATTTTTTTTTATTTCTATACTAATGCATATATTTTTGTATTTGCAGTCGATCGTCATCAATATGGCGTCCTTAATTGTTCTTGTATCTACATATCTTTAAATAACGTCTAACGTTTTCATTAAAAAAATTTCTTACTTTTTTTTAGTTTCCTGTTGTCTCTATATTTCTGCATATCTATTTTTTTTATATTAATGTGTAATTTAGTGCTGATAGAATGTAATCGAGATCTTACATAACAAAATGCAAACAAGTAAAATACATATAAAAGATCACAGTATTTCAAATCTATCGTCTAATCCCTAATATTACCCGTAGATCTCAACAAGTCTATCAGCTAATCCATAATATTACCTGTAGGTCTCTGTGACAAGTCAAATACTTGCTGTCAGAGTCACTCAATTTTATCACAGCATTAATTATATTTTATCATTATTTATTTATTTATTTTCGTTATTTTCCCGTCCTATCCCCAATTTCATCACCCGCCCCACCTTTTCCTCTTCTCACTAGGCTGAGTCCACCACCTTGGCGGCTTTTCACTTATCTCCCCTTGATCGGGGAAAGATAAACACACAGTCTCTTTGGTCTTACCCGCCGGAAGTCTGACGGTCGCGGTTGACACCACATTGGGTGGAATGCAAACCAATATTTCTCCCCCCCCCCCATCTCCAACGTCTCTCTAGGAGATCACTCGGATCAACACGCCTCTAGACACTCCAAGGTTCGACCCCCATCTCGAGTCAAATTCACCCACGTGAGAGATAATCTTGAGCCTAGGACATTTCCTGTTTCCGCCCACCTCCTTCAGGGCCTTTATAAGGTAGATTAAATCAGACCAGACCCGCTCATTTCTCTATCGCTGTTAATCAAGTCGGGACTATTTCATTTATTCTTACTCTTAGAGGAATACCTGGTGATAAGCCGAACTTAATCACAAGTTCCATCTTAATTACTCTGTGTATATTTCTCACTGGATACTATCATGTTTATTTCGCGTATTTCTTTTATATTTAATTAGTGCATTGTGTATTTCTCACTGTCGTAAGTAGAAAACATAAACCTGGCATATGTATATATTTATGTATTGCATTAATCTATTAAGGCTACGTTGCTCAATTGATCGTTGATGCAACCATGCATATATTTGTACATCTTATTTTATTCCCTTTATGTTGGCTGACCGCCGTGATAATTTTACTAGCGCACTAATACTTCGTTTAGAAAAGAGACATGCATTATCTCCCCTTTAGTCATTCTACCTTGACGAGAGTTGCGCCCCTTGAACGGACACTCTCATTTCAAGCGCACTCCATTGTTCCCGGCCGACGGCCATGTGTAAGCAAACCGTCATGGTCGCTGACCACCGCCCATTCCGCCCCCCCCCCCTTTTTCTCTTTCCAACTTGTGTTGTTTATTTGAGATTATTATTTCCCCTTTTATGTACATTTTTATATTGCTACTATCAGTCATCTATTTTCCAAATGCCATTTGTCATCATCTCCCTATTGTGCTCAAAATCAATTTTACCAATCTGACGAATGCACCTCAGTCCAGGGCATCAATAAGATGCATGAGAGACATGTCCTAACTTGTCTTTATTTATCCGCAGCCTCCCTCAGGCGTCTGCCTATTTATTTGGCATTGTCTGCCTAGTCAACTGCCTATTTATCGGATCAATTGCCTATTTACCTGCCTTCGTACTTAGTGCTATTCAGCACTGCACTTCTGCCTACTTGTTATTGAGTATCATCTACTGCCTACGTGGATCTACTCAACTCTACTACTTGGCGCTATCGGTTCTACTTGCCTGCCTATTCGACAACCCATCTGTCAACGTATTAGGTACGACGTTCCTATAGACCCAGAGTCTGTGCGAGACGTCATAGCTACGCCAAGCCCTCTGCAACTTACTGGACTTATCCTGTTCACTTCACTGCCCACAGCAGATCCGCTCTGCCCGAAGTACCCTTATGCCCACGGTAGCCGGCCACCCGCCCAACTATGCCCACTACAGATATCAGAAATTTGGATTGAGACTCCACAAGAACTGTATCACCGGCGTCCCTCTACCCGCTAGAGCGCCATCTCCAGCTGCAGAACCTTAAGCCAGGACACAGCCTGCTGCGACATCAACAGGACAACCAGCTAAGTTCAGAAGACAAAGGGACATACTCTCTTATTAAGTGCAAGAGTGGGGATTAAATATAGTATTGATTAGAGATAGATGCAAACCCTCCCCCTTTTTATTCTTTTATGTAAATATTTATGTAAATAAATATTCTTCAATTTTTAACTTTGTATCTATCTTTCATTGCTTGTCTCGTTGTGTGCCTGCTCCCGATTTATATGCTGACGGGTTGGTGTTTGATAATTTCAAAAATAATCATCCCCTAGACATTAAACCCCCCAAACACACGTCACTTTCGCTAACCTGTCACAGTCTCAACAAATCTATCGTCTAATCCCTAATATTACCTGTAGGTCTCAACAAATCTTTCGTCTAATCCCTAATATTACCAGTAGGTCTCAACAAATATATCGTCTAATCCCTGATATTACCTGTATGTCTCAACAAATCTATCGTCTAATCCCTAATATTACCTGTAGGTCTCAACAAATATATCGTCTAATCCCTAATATTACCTGTATGTCTCAACAAATCTATCGTCTAATCCCTAATATTACCTGTAGGTCTCAACAAATCTATCGTCTAATCCCTAATATTACCTGTATGTCTCAACAAATCTATCGTCTAATCCCTAATATTACCTGTAGGTCTCAACAAATATATCGTCTAATCCCTAATATTTCCTGTAGATCTCAACAAATCTATCATCTAATCCCTAATATTATCTGTAGGTCTTAACAAATCTATCGTCTAATCCCTAATATTACCTGTAGGTCTCAACAAATATATCGTCTAATCCCTAATATTACCTGTATGTCTCAACAAATCTATCGTCTAATCCCTAATATTACCTGTAGGTCTCAACAAATCTATCGTCTAATCCCTAATATTACCTGTATGTCTCAACAAATCTATCGTCTAATCCCTAATATTACCTGTAGGTCTCAACAAATATATCGTCTAATCCCTAATATTTCCTGTAGATCTCAACAAATCTATCATCTAATCCCTAATATTATCTGTAGGTCTTAACAAATCTATCGTCTAATCCCTAATATTACCTGTAGGTCTCAACAAATGTATTTATGTAATTTCAATATTCTGATTGTATTTTTTTTTGTTCTTATTGAGTTTATTAATTAAAGTATTAGCAATCTTCTTAAATTTATTCTGTGTTTTATTTATTATAATACTCAAGCAAGACACTAGTGACTACTATCTTTCACTCTGTCTAAAACAAATCAAGAAACTATAAAAAAATAAAATTTAACATTTTGTTGCTCTATACTTACAATACTGAGCAGCTGTTCTTTCAGAACTTTTTTGAGTCCGTAGGCCAGTCTTCTTTATATACAATATACTCGTGCCGTATTGTTTACAATATTTTAAAAAGATAAATAGCTTAAAATAGTTCGTACCAGTTTTTTTTTGTTCAACTTGAGATAAGATTTTATTTTATTATATTTAAGATTTTATGTTTCTGTTTCATCTGTTGCCGGACCTGTTCTAAAACAGAAAACTTCCAGAATATGAAGTTATGAAATTTACTCCAAAATACATAACAAACGAATTGCATACGGCTAAAGATAAATCTAATCGGCGTATGTGTTATAAATTATAATGTAAGCAGTTGACTAATTGCTTTTAAATAAGATCATTTGAAGATTTTAATGAGATATCCACCCACGATGGGTTGTTGTATCCGGTGTACAATATTTTTTTTTAAACTTTTGGTTTGTTGCATAAAGTGATTGGTTCATAGTTACTTATTCCCCAATAATGAGTTGAATTTAACGTTCTTGGTATAGAAGGACCAGATTTTTCAGACCTCAGATTTAAAGGCCAGATGATGTAAATGTCATCTGTTTCTATGACAGACGTTAACGAGGGTGCATGTGGCCAGCATAAAAACCGATCACATGCATTTACTTTTCCCCCACTAATACGTACAGAGGCTGGCCAATGACAACGAGTCGGAGATGTTGTCCGTCTGAAGCGAACAAATCTCCTGGTCAAAGGTTAAGTCTCAACAGATCGCAGTGAGGTGGCTGCTCTACTGATTACGACACCCCGACCGAGAACTAAGTCGTCTACAAATGATTTAACACCTCCACGCCGCATGGGGTGAATATTGTCCAGGTCCCCGCCCGCACTGATCGGCGGAACGGCAAAGACCTCTTACTGCGGCTCGACCAGGCCGGGCCGGTGCCACCACCCCGAGGAGTAGCGGCCCCAAAAAACCCAGCCATATCGTTGCCTCCCGACGCAGGGGTGCGAAAGATATCGTCGCATATCCGGGCGGGATTCTGACTTAGAGGCGTTCAGCCATAATCCCTCAGATGGTAGCCTCGCACCATTGGCTTATCAGCCAAGCACGTGAACCAAATGTCTGAACCGTGTAAGTCTCATCGCACTAGGGCACCGTGTTGAGAACTCTATTCTCTGATAACACGGACAAGGAAAGCGGCAGTTCTTCTCAAAGCTTCTCTGTCTCCGTACAGAGCCAGCTCCTCATGCAAACCAGCTTTTGTTTCACTCAAATGGCCATGTTTGGGGTGTAGTGTTGCGCACT